>NC_134364.1:16982392-17032392 GCF_048569485.1 Anomaloglossus baeobatrachus | reverse complement strand
ACCACACCGCTCCACACCTCACCACGCCGCACCACACCGCTCCCAGGGCAGAGAAGTGCTGCAGGGAAAGACATTATTCTAAACTGTTATCTCTATGTTTTTATTTGTTTTACAATATCGAAGTAATAACTAGTTCTCAAGGTACTATAAGACTGTTGGAAACGGCAGCGCTCAAGCACTTACTATAAAGAAATGTGGAGCTGCAGTTGGTAAACCGGAGATCACGTGCAAATTGACCTTCTGGGGATATAATAGATAAGAAAAAACACGAAACCAATGCGCTGCACACATACACAATATGTTGAGAATTAATCTAGCTGACACAAGATACTGGTGTAACTGGACTCTTACCTAGGCTGTATGATAGGTCTGCAGACACCAATATGGTCGGTCCTGTGAGGCTGGCCAATACACAAATTAATATCTGGTGAAGGTTTTTCAGAAATGTATAACAAAATGAGACACTATGGTAAGTAATCCATACAATAGTGTCTCATTTTTTACTGCATTTAGTTATACATTTCTAAAAAACCTTCACCAGTACCTTGCATTAGCTAGATTAATTCTCAACATATTGTGTATGTGTGCAGCACATTGATTTCGTGTTTTTTCTTATCTAGTTCTCAAGGTAGCAATGCAATAATAATAAAAATATAATAATAATATAATAATAATATATTGCATGTTGAATAATTATAAAATTATTATACTGCATAAGAATATTATAAAAATATATAAAATACTAATATTAATTAATATAATAAAAAAACAACACAAATAGTGCTACTACTTAATAATGACTTATTATGATTATTATTATTATTATTATTATTAATAATAATAATAATAATAATAATATTTATTCATTTATATAGCGCTATTAATTCCACAGCGCTTTACATACATTGGCAACACTGTCCCCATTGGGGCTCACAATCTAGAGTCCCTATCTGAATGTCTTTGGAGTGTGGGAGGAAACCGAAGAACCTGCAGGAAACCCAAGCAAACACGGGGAGAACATACAAACTCCTTGCAGATGGTGCCCTTGGTGGGATTTGAACCCAGGACCCCAGCACTGCAAGACTGCAGTGCTAACCACTGAGCCACCATAGGACTGCAGTGCTAACCACTGAGCCACCAACTGCAGTGCTAACCACTGAGCCACCATAAGACTGCAGTGCTAACCACTGAGCCACCACAAGACTACAGTGCTAACCACTGAGCCACCACAAGACTACAGTGCTAACCACTGAGCCACCGTGCCGCCCTGTCCCCTGACCTTAAATAATGTTCCCCATCCTCTTCTCCAAGATATTTGTTACTGACCTGTCACGGGTCTGGAATCTGCTCCTTCCATCCTGTCCACTAGACTTCTTGTGCTCCATGTCGAGCTTTGCAAGTAGCCCGGCGGCTCCCATGTGAGGAAACTCCTAGATCTATATAAGGCCTCTCAAGGCTCACATCTGGCTCTTGGTATTAAGACTTTCAGTTTATTGTGCACAGCAACATGTCTGCGGTTTTCTGTATTGCACAACCTGCCTGTGGTTTCTAGAATGTCTTCCTGGCTGTCGTCGACTTACATGGTACTAACATTTTCTAGTTACTCTGCAATTTTTCCTGCTACCTGCTTGCATTTTCCAGGATATGTTTCTCAGTGTCTGAGGATTTCAGTTTCACAATTACATACCTGCCTGCAGTTTCCAGTATCACAATACCTGCCTGAGGTTTCCAGTATCTCACTACCTGCCTGCAGTTTCCAGTATCACACTACCTGCCTGCAGTTTCCAGTATCTCACTACCTGCCTGCAGTTTCCAGTATCACACTACCTGCCTGCAGTTTCCAGTATTCCACTACCTGCCTGCAGTTTCCAGTATCACACTACCTGCCTGCAGTTTCCAGTATCGCACTACCTGCTTGCGATTTCCAGTATCGCACTACTTGCCTGCAGTTTCCAGTATCTGACTACCTGCCTGCAGTTTTCAGTATCTCACTACCTGCCTGTAGTTTCCAGTATCACACTACCTGCCTGCAGTTTCCAGTATTCCACTACCTGCCTGCAGTTTCCAGTATCACACTACCTGCCTGCAGTTTCCAGTATCTCACTACCTGCCTGCAGTTTCCAGTATCACACTACCTGCCTGCAGTTTCCAGTATTCCACTACCTGCCTGCAGTTTCCAGTATCACACTACCTGCCTGCAGTTTCCAGTATCGCACTACCTGCTTGCGATTTCCAGTATCGCACTACTTGCCTGCAGTTTCCAGTATCTGACTACCTGCCTGCAGTTTCCAGTATCTGACTACCTGCCTGCAGTTTTCAGTATCTCACTACCTGCCTGTAGTTTCCAGTATCACACTACCTGCCTGCAGTTTCCAGTATTCCACTACCTGCCTGCAGTTTCCAGTACCACACTACCTGCCTGCAGTTTCCAGTATTGCACTACCTGCCTGCAGTTTCCAGTATCTCACTACCTGCCTGCAGTTTCCAGTATCACACTACCTGCCTGCAGTTTCCAGTATCGTACTACCTGCCTGCAGTTTCCAGTATTGCACTACCTGCCTGCAGTTTCCAGTATCGTACTACCTGCCTGCAGTTTCCAGTATCACATTACCTGCCTGCAGTTTCCAGTATTGCACTACCTGCCTGCAGTTTCCAGCATTGCACTACCTGCCTGCAGTTTCCAATATCACACTACCTGCCTGCAGTTTCCAGTATCGTACTACCTGCCTGCAGTTTCCAGTATTGCACTACCTGCCTGCGGTTTCCAGTATCGCATTACCTGCCTGCAGTTTCCAGTATTGCACTACCTGCCTGAAGTTTCCAGTGTCTCACTACCTGCCTGCAGTTTCCAGTATTGTACTACCTGCCTGCAGTTTCCAGTATCGTACTACCTGCCTGCAGTTTCCAGTATCACACTACCTGCCTGCAGTTTCCAGTATCACACTACCTGCCTGCAGTTTCCAGTATCACACTACCTGCCTGCGGTTTCCAGTATCGCACTACCTGCCTGCAGTTTCCAGTATCTCACTACCTGCCTGCAGTTTCCAGTATCTCACTACCTGCCTGCAGTTTCCAGTATCACACTACCTGCCTGCAGTTTCCAGTATCTCACTACCTGCCTGCAGTTTCCAGTATCTCACTACCTGCCTGCAGTTTCCAGTATCACACTACCTGCCTGCAGTTTCCAGTATCACAATACCTGCCTGCAGTTTCCAGTATCACACTACCTGCCTGCAGTTTCCAGTATTCCACTACCTGCCTGCAGTTTCCAGTATCACACTACCTGCCTGCAGTTTCCAGTATCGTACTACCTGCCTGCAGTTTCCAGTATCGCACTACCTGCCTGCAGTTTCCAGTATCGTACTACCTGCCTGCAGTTTCCAGTATCACATTACCTGCCTGCAGTTTCCAGTATTGCACTACCTGCCTGAAGTTTCCAGTGTCTCACTACCTGCCTGCAGTTTCCAGTATTGTACAACCTGCCTGCAGTTTCCAGTAGCGTACTACCTGCCTGCAGTTTCCAGTATCACACTACCTGCCTGCAGTTTCCAGTATCGCTCTACCTGCCTGCGGTTTCCAGTATCGCACTACCTGCCTGCAGTTTCCAGTATCTCACTACCTGCCTGCAGTTTCCAGTATCTCACTACCTGCCTGCAGTTTCCAGTATCACACTACCTGCCTGCAGTTTCCAGTATCACAATACCTGCCTGCAGTTTCCAGTATCACACTACCTGCCTGCAGTTTCCAGTATCGCACTACCTGCCTGCAGTTTCCAGTATCTCACTACCTGCCTGCAGTTTCCAGCATCTCACTACCTGCCTGCAGTTTCCAGTATCACACTACCTGCCTGCAGTTTCCAGTATTCCACTACCTGCCTGCAGTTTCCAGTATCACTCTACCTGCCTGCAGTTTCCAGTATCGTACTACCTGCCTGCAGTTTCCAGTATCACATTACCTGCCTGCAGTTTCTAGTATTGCACTACCTGCCTGCGGTTTCCAGCATTGCACTACCTGCCTGCAGTTTCCAGTACCGCACTACCTGCCTGCAGTTTCCAGTATTGCACTACCTGCCTGCAGTTTCCAGTATCGCATTACCTGCCTGCAGTTTCCAATCTTGCACTACCTGCCTGAAGTTTCCAGTGTCTCACTACCTGCCTGCAGTTTCCGGTATTGTACTACCTGCCTGCAGTTTCCAGTATCGTACTACCTGCCTGCAGTTTCCAGTATCGCACTACCTGCCTGCAGTTTCCAGTATCTCACTACCTGCCTGCAGTTTCCAGTATCGCACTACCTGCCTGCAGTTTCCAGTATTGTACTAACTGCCTGCAGTTTCCAGTATCGTACTACCTGCCTGCAGTTTCCAGTATCTCACTACCTGCCTGCAGTTTCCAGTATCACACTACCTGCCTGCAGTTTCCAGTATCGTACTACCTGCCTGCAGTTTCCAGTATCACACTACCTGCCTGCGGTTTCCAGTATCGTACTACCTGCCTGCAGTTTCCAGTATCTCACTACCTGCCTGCAGTTTCCAGTATCACACTACCTGCCTGCAGTTTCCAGTATCGTACTACCTGCCTGCATTTTCCAGTATCGCACTACCTGCCTGCAGTTTCCAGTATCGTACTACCTGCCTGTAGTTTCCAGTATCACATTACCTGCCTGCAGTTTCCAGTATTGCACTACCTGCCTGCGGTTTCCAGTATCGCACTATCTGCCTGCAGTTTCCAGTATCGCACTACCTGCCTGCAGTTTCCAGTATCGCATTACCTGCCTGCAGTTTCCAATCTTGCACTACCTGCCTGAAGTTTCCAGTGTCTCACTACCTGCCTGCAGTTTCCGGTATTGTACTACCTGCCTGCAGTTTCCAGTATCGTACTACCTGCCTGCAGTTTCCAGTATCGCACTACCTGCCTGCAGTTTCCAGTATCTCACTACCTGCCTGCAGTTTCCAGTATCGCACTACCTGCCTACAGTTTCCAGTATTGTACTAACTGCCTGCAGTTTCCAGTATCGTACTACCTGCCTGCAGTTTCCAGTATCTCACTACCTGCCTGCAGTTTCCAGTATCACACTACCTGCCTGCAGTTTCCAGTATCGTACTACCTGCCTGCAGTTTCCAGTATCGCACTACCTGCCTGCGGTTTCCAGTATCGTACTACCTGCCTGCAGTTTCCAGTATCTCACTACCTGCCTGCAGTTTCCAGTATCACACTACCTGCCTGCAGTTTCCAGTATCGTACTACCTGCCTGCATTTTCCAGTATCGCACTACCTGCCTGCAGTTTCCAGTATCGTACTACCTGCCTGTAGTTTCCAGTATCACATTACCTGCCTGCAGTTTCCAGTATTGCACTACCTGCCTGCGGTTTCCAGTATCGCACTATCTGCCTGCAGTTTCCAGTATCGCACTACCTGCCTGCAGTTTCCAGTATCATACTACCTGCTTGCAGTTTCCAGTATCGCACTACCTGCCTGCAGTTTCCAGTATCGTACTACCTGCCTGCAGTTTCCAGTATCACATTACCTGCCTGCAGTTTCCAGTATCACACAACCTGCCTGCGGTTTCCAGTATCACACTACCTGCCTGCAGTTTCCAGTATTGCACTACCTGCCTGCAGTTTCCAGTATCGCACTACCTACCTGAAGTTTCCAGTATTGCACTACCTGCCTGCAGTTTCCAGTATCGCATTACCTGTCTGCAGTTTCCAGTATCGCACTACCTGTCTGCAGTTGCCAGTATCGCACTACCTGCCTGCAGTATCCAGTATCACACTACCTGTCTGCAGTTTCCAGTATCACACTACCTGTCTGACCTCTTATCCCTAATCGGTGGGCTGTTGTCTTCTATGAGGGACTTTGAGTGGGACAGGACCTCTAGTCCTGGCCTCAATCGGTTAATTAACCAGTCCGCTTGTTTCCGGTTTCTGGCTTCAGGGTCCGAGTACCCCCCTTTGTGCTACGGTTTCTGGGTCGGTTCCCCGTGTTGGTACCGGCGAGCTACAACCCTGTCCCGGTCCACCTCAGTTCTGCCGAGCCGTCTTCCCGTCTCCTGCTGATGGAGACCACCGTGTGCCTCCTAGCCAGTGGCACCAGGGCTCCTACCCCGGTACCGTTCAACTTGACCTTTCCTGCTGGAGCTGCCCTTAGCCCCAGCCCACACTCCTCTCCAACTTGAACTCTCAGCTTAAACTGACTGTTTTCCCACCCTGGGCTCTCTGGACCCCTGGGTGGGCGTGTCCCAACCACATGGTCACGCCCACTGGTGTGTCTATCTTTCCCTAAGGGGGGTGACTAGGGTTTCTGGTCGGCTGTGTGTTTCCTAGTGAGGGAACGGTGTAATGCGGGGGCCTAATTGTGACTACCTGGTTTTGCCAGGGTGTCACACTAGTGTCCCAACAATATGTAAAAAACAAGCTAACATAAATGGCTTCTATCATCTTCCCTGCTCCCATGACGCGCAGCTTCCTCTTTATTCTCCAAAGCCAGTACATGGAGATGGGTGGCGCGTGGCTGAATACGCACATTCATCTGAAAGTGGCGCTGGTGTTGGCGGGTCACCTGACTCCACAGGTCCGATTGCGGTTGTACTCATAAATATCTTGTGGTGCTCATCTAATTATTACCTTTTCACAACGTCTGCAGTAAAGGTACCGGACGATGCGGACATGGAAAGTTCTTTTAATTTCTTGGAAGCTATTTTCAAATGTTCTTTATTGGCCACATTAATTCAGAAGCGCTACCTCACGTCTCCACTCCTATTATATGCACATAGTGTCAGCATTACTTTTTTTTTTCTGGCTGAGTATTTTTATTTTAAAATAGAGTTATGTAAACAGCATTAATAAAGAAGTATGCGTCTCCATAGTAACAGACTACAAACAAACTCAGCGTAGTCAGATACTACTGTCATGTTACAATCTAACTTCTGCTGTAACTTCTTCGTCCTGCAGATTATCACATTAGAAACAGTATAGTAACACGTGATCGCAAGCTCAGGCGATAAAGGATTTGTTTGTAGCCTGTAACCATAGGTCTGCACAGTAGCTGCATACACAAAACGGGAGGGAAAAAGTAAACTCATGCAAATGGGAAACTTTATGCAACAATTGGAATTTTTACTACTTACATATAGCATGAGCCTTAAAGGGAAGAATATAGCAGAATGAAGTGAGGTCTGCACGCTGCACTGTTCACATTGAGATTGACCTTGTTCATCAATGACAGTAGGCTGCTCAGAAAGGCATTCAGAAAAATGTAATGTTTGACAAAACTTTGGATATACTTGGGCCTTCTGTATGTGTGCTTTTTATATAAAGTGCAATGAAGCCATACATAGCTGAATATAATACCGTAGAGAAACACATTTATTTTCCTATTTCATCATTTCAATAATTGAGTTCTTCTTATGAACTACGGAGAGTTTAGACCGAACCGCTGGTCAATGCGCGATATTTCATTATAGAGTAATGTGTACTTTATTAGTAGAATAAATAAATGGAGAAAATGTTCCGTATAAAAAAATATCTAAAGAAAAGCATCATTTATCAGCATGAACAAATAATACGGCATTATGGGCTGTGCAGACAGGTCAGGAGGAAGCCACAATGTACCAGACAAGAACATTGTCTGCCTCTTATTTTTGGAAAGGTCACAATGTCCAGAGCATGGAGCAATATATTCAATTATCATTCACCGCAATTTTTTCCCATTGAGTATAAAAAAGATGATTATTTCTATTAAGAGTCCAATAAATTATTCAATTATAGATGAAACTGAGACCTCAATCATTTCCAGAAGGTTTTTCGCAATTTAGGTTATTCAATAAAGACCTACTTTGGTAGCAGCGTGAATTATACAAAGGACGCAGTATAACAGTATTTTCTCATACATAGGGGGCAGTATTATAGTAGTTATATTCTTGTACATAGGGGGCAGTATTATAGTAGTTATATTCTTGTACATAGGAGGCAGTATTATAGTAGTTATATTCTTATACGTAGAGACAGTATTATAGTAGTTATATTCTTGTACATAGGGGGCAGTATTATAGTAGTTATATTCTTGTACATAGAGGCCGTATTATAGTAGTTATATTCTTTTACATAGGGGCAGTATTATAGTAGTTATATTCTTGTACATAGGAGGCAGTATTATAGTAGTTATATTCTTGTACATAGGAGCAGTATTATCTTGGACAAAGGGGCAGTATTATAGTAGTTATATTCTTGTCAAAGGGGCAGTATTATAGTAGTTATATTCTTGTACATAGGAGCAGTATTATAGTAGTTATATTCTTGTACATAGGAGCAGTATTATAGCAGTTATATTCTTGTACATAGGAGCAGTATTATAGTAGTTATATTCTTGTACAAAGGGGCTGTATTACAGTAGTTATATTCTTGGACATAGGGGCAGTATTATAGTAGTTATATTCTTGTACATAGGAGCAGTATTATAGTAGTTATATTCTTGTACATAGGGTCAGTATTATAGTAGTTATATTTTTGTACATAGAAGCAGTATTATAGTAGTTATATTCTTGTACATAGGTGTAGTATTATAGTAGTTATATTCTTGTACATAGGGGCAGTATTATAGTAGTTATATTCTTGTACATAGGGGGCAGTATTATAGTAGTTATATTCTTGTACATAGGTGCAGTATTATAACAGTTATATTCTTGTACATAAGGGCAGTATTATAGCAGTTATATTCTTGGACAAAGGGGCAGTATTATAGTAGTTATATTCTTGTACATAGGGGCAGTATTATAGCAGTTATATTCTTGGACAAAGGGGCAATGTTATAGTAGTTATATTCTTGTACAAAGGCGCTGTATTATAGTAGTTATATTCTTGTACTTGGGGGGCAGTATTATAGTAGTTATATTCTTGTCAAAGGGGCAGTATTATAGTAGTTATATTCTTGTACATAGGAGCAGTATTATAGTAGTTATATTCTTGTACATAGGAGCAGTATTATAGCAGTTATATTCTTGTACATAGGAGCAGTATTATAGTAGTTATATTCTTGTACAAAGGGGCTGTATTACAGTAGTTATATTCTTGGACATAGGGGCAGTATTATAGTAGTTATATTCTTGTACATAGGAGCAGTATTATAGTAGTTATATTCTTGTACATAGGGTCAGTATTATAGTAGTTATATTTTTGTACATAGAAGCAGTATTATAGTAGTTATATTCTTGTACATAGGTGTAGTATTATAGTAGTTATATTCTTGTACATAGGGGCAGTATTATAGTAGTTATATTCTTGTACATAGGGGGCAGTATTATAGTAGTTATATTCTTGTACATAGGTGCAGTATTATAACAGTTATATTCTTGTACATAAGGGCAGTATTATAGCAGTTATATTCTTGGACAAAGGGGCAGTATTATAGAAGTTATATTCTTGTACATAGGGGCAGTATTATAGCAGTTATATTCTTGGACAAAGGGGCAATGTTATAGTAGTTATATTCTTGTACAAAGGCGCTGTATTATAGTAGTTATATTCTTGTACTTGGGGGGCAATATTATAGTAGTTATATTCTTGTATATAGGGGCAGTATTATAGTAGTTATATTCTTGTATATAGAGGCAGTATTATAGTAATTATATTCTTGTACATAGGAGCAGTATTATAGTAGTTATATTCTTGTATATAGGGGCAGTATTATAGTAGTTATATTCTTGTACATAGGGAGCAGTATTATAGTAGTTATATTCTTGTACATAGGAGCAGTATTATAGTAGTTATATTCCTGTATATAGAGGCAGTATTATAGTAGTTATATTCTTGTATATAGGGGCAGTATTATAGTAGTTATATTCTTGTACTTAGGGGCAGTATTATAGTAGTTATATTCTTGTACCTAGGGGTAGTATTATAGTAGTTATATTCTTGTACATAGGAGCAGTATTATAGTAGTTATATTCTTGTATATAGGGGCAGTATTATAGTAGTTATATTCTTGTACATAGAGGCAGTATTATAGTAATTATATTCTTGTACATAGGAGCAGTATTATAGTAGTTATATTCTTGTATATAGGGGCAGTATTATAGTAGTTATATTCTTGTACATAGGAGCAGTATTATAGTAGTTATATTCCTGTATATAGAGGCAGTATTATAGTAGTTATATTCTTGTATATAGGGGCAGTATTATAGTAGTTATATTCTTGTACATAGGAGCAGTATTATAGTAGTTATATTCTTGTACATAGGAGCAGTATTATAGCAGTTATATTCTTGTACATACAGGACAGCATTATAATAATTATGATTTTTAGTTATAATATATAGGTTGTTTTTTTTACATGACCATTGATATTATAGAGGTATGGATTATATATCTGCTTAGTAGCTTTTACACAGTGTCTTAAATAATGTAAAATAAAAGGATTATACATTGGACAGGATGACATTGGGGAAAAGGGAGTCAGAGAAAATTCCTACTGTCAGTAAAATAAAATACATGCAAATTGATCAATACTTTTAATTTTAAAATTCTTCAGTGAGGAAAGTGCACATATATCACCATGAAAGATAACAAATAAAACTAATATATTACAATATGTATAAAATGTAAATATTTAATCAATTAAAATATACAAGTAGTTTTGTAAATACATGACCCATATCAAAGTGTTTTGAAGTTAAAAGTGAGGTCCTTCCAGATTACAGATTAGAATATGATGAGTCCAGAATGATTGAATCTTCTTTGGGTCCTGCGCTCGGCACCGCACTTCACACATGATTCAGATGCGTCCCGTTCCTTGGTCCCGTCCCTTGGTCTCTAAGCAATGCTGCGAGCATGATGACGGCTGAAATAGAATCAGGAAATGAGATGAAAATAAAATACAAATAAAATATATATAAAAAAAAACTGAAAAAGGATACAACACCCTACAGAACTACAGCAAAAAATGATGGTTACAAAAACAGTACAAAGCTCAGATTATATGGAGACCATAATTCAATACATCTTCCAAAAGTTAAAGCGTAACCATGGTTTTAATTTTTATTTCATAAATCAATAGTACACTGGGAAATAAGCAACTTGATCAGTGTCACGATAACTATGGGATAGCGAGGAACCGGGACTCCTAAGCTGTCCCTAAAGCTAGAGGACCCTATGCTGTCTCTAATCTGAAGGATACTCTTGATGGTGGAGAGGCCTGAGTCTCCTTCCTGCCCTGCTCCTGACCAGTCTTTCGCTGATTCCCCCTCCTTCAAAGGGACAGATGGAACAGGAGTGTGATTAATCCCTCAGATATTAACAGACAAGAGGAAACCACAACTCTGTCACACAGCACACACACAAAGGTAAAGACAATAAGAAATTCAAGAGGAAAACAAGAGCAGGGAGGGAACTATAAAGCAATAGGGTAATTTCTACAACCGCACAAAGCAGTAAGCACAACTTTCACCAGTAAGTCTGGGACACCACACCTCACAGACCAACATAGAATAAACTATAGCTGGCATGGGTGGAAGGTCTCCACCAGCGTAATTAGGAGGGAAACAGATCTGAGAGGCCTCCCCATAACATGTGACCAAAGGAGCAAACAGATCAGCAGAGATTAACCTTTACTAGCTTGCCTATGAATCAGCACACAGCAGGTGGATGTCCAAGTCTGGCCGGGGTCAATCTCAGACACCAGAGAAACCGTTAGATGGAGTGTCAGAATCTGCAATCTGAATAGCGCCAAATCCCACCATGACAGTCGGCAAAGTTTTGTGCAAAGCTCTGTATGACAACTACAATCAGTCATTATCAAAATTCTCAATTCTGAGGTAAAATCTGGGTTCTGTGAAGACTTTCCCATTACTGAGATAAGAGATGGCAGTTGGTGCTGATGAGATTCTATGATGACGGGGAAGCTAAAGGCAGAGGGAGGAGCTAGAGGCAGAGTGAGGAACTAGAGGCAGAGGGAGGAGCTAGAGGCAGAGTGAGGAACTAGAGGCAGAGGGAGGAGCTATAGGCAGAGGGGGAGCTAGAAGCAGAAGGAGGAGCTAGAAGAAGGAGGAACTAGATTGCAGAGGGGGAGCTAGAGGCAGAAGGAGGAGCTAGAGGCAGAGTGAGGAACTAGAGGCAGAGGGGGAGCTAGAAGCAGAAGGAGGAGCTAGAAGAAGGAGGAACTAGAGGCAGAGGGGGAGCTAGAAGCAGAAGGAGGAGCTAGAAGAAGGAGGAACTAGAGGCAGAGGGGGAGCTAGAGGCAGAAGGAGGAGCTAGAAGAAGAAGGAGGAGCTAGAAGGAGGAGCTAGAGGCAGAGGGAGGAACTAGAGGAAGTGGGGGAGCTAGAGGCAGAAGGAGGAGCTAGAAGAAGAAGAAGGAGCTAGAGGCAGAGAGAGGAACTAGAGGCAGAGAGAGGAACTAGAGGCAGAGGGAGGAACTAGAGGCAGAGGGGGAGCAAGAGGCAGAGAGGGAGCTAGAGGCAGAAGGAGGAGCTAGAAGAAAAAGGAGCTAGAGGCAGAGGGAGGAACTAGAGGCAGAGGGGGAGCAAGAGGCAGAGGGGGAGCTAGAGGCAGAAGGAGGAGCTAGAAAAAGGAGGAGCTAGAGGCAGAGGGAGGAACTAGAGGCAGAGGGGGAGCTAGAGGCAGAAGAAGAAGCTTGAAGAAGGAGGAGCTAGAGGCAGAGGAACTAGAGGCAGAGGGGGAGCAAGAGGCAGAGGGGGAGCTAGAGGCAGAAGGAGGAGCTGGAAGAAGGAGGAGCTAGAGGCAGAGGGAGGAACTAGAGGCAGAGGGGGAGCTAGAGGCAGAAGAATAAGCTTGAAGAAGGAGGAGCTAGAGGCAGAGGAACTAGAGGCAGAGGGAGGAGTTAGAGGCAGAGGGAGGAGCTAGAGGCAGAAGGAGGAGCTAGAAGCAGAGGGAGGAGCTAGAGACAGAGGGAGAAGCTATAGGCAGCGGGAGGAACTAGGGTCAGAGCTCCACCCCTTCCTCCCTCTTCTATTTACATAGAATCTCATCAGCACCAACTGCCATCTCCTCTCTCAGTAATGGGAAAGTGTTCACTGAATACAGATTTTACCTCAGAATTCAGCCTTTTGATAATGACTGATCAATTCTGGCAGAGAAACACGCAGATTTATCTGATATAATATATTACAAAGCTGCTTATTTTCCGGTGTACTATTGATTTATGCGAATAACAATTAAAATCACTGTTATGCTTTAAGCCTATTTTAAATATAAAAAAGTTGGTTGGGGAACTAATTGTTTTAGTATTGTATCAAGCATCAGTAATATTTTTCAATACTTATCCCACCATTGTGAGTTGGAAGAGTAGACAAAAATGGAAACCTTTTTTTATTTTAGTCTGCTTTCACACCTCCGGTTTTAGCAGAGCCGGCCGATCCGGCTATAAAACCTATGCAACGGATGCGGCGACAATACCGCATCCTTTGCATAAGTTTTTTACATGCGGCCCGTCCGCTTTTTACCACTTGCGGCAGGCTACTGAGCATGCGCAGTGGAAAAAACCGCATGCGGCATCCGAATGCGGTTTTTGCCGCAGGACGCCGCATGCAGCATCCATAGGTATGCATTGCAAATTGCGCCGCATCAGCATGATGCGGCGCGATACATTTTTTTTTGCCGGACAAAAAAAACGTGCCAGGCAACGTTCCATCTGGCCGGCGCATCGGCTAAATCTGCCGCATGCGGCAAAAACCGGATGGAACACAAGCCCATGCGGCACAATACGGCACTAATGTAAGTCTATGCAAAAAATGCAACCGGCGGCAAAAAAAAAACGGTTGCATTTTTTCTACAAAGCGCCGGAGTGTGCCGCACAGAAAAAAATGGATGTGTGAAAGCAGCCTTAGTCATTGATCCTTTTTTAGTTTGATGAGATCAAGGCCACTTAAATTTCTTTACCCTTCCTTAATAGAATCCTTACTAAATTTTTCACATAAATCTAAAAATGAGCCTAAAACTGTGCTGTGTCTGAGTAAATCTACTTTTAGTAGCCCCTTTAGGGATCTGATGAAACTTTGGACCCTTATACTCTGCTATATCAAAGGAATGTCATCTATGTATCACCCACAGTATTGAACCCTTTTGAATCTTGGGGCCATATCTGTCAGAATAATCCAACTCTCTCCTAGCCCCGAATATACTGTATTTTTAATTTTACGAGACACATTGGATTATAAGACGCACCCCAAATTTAGAGGCGGAAAGTAGGAAAAAATAATTTTTAATCTTAAAATGAGGGTCCATCTTATAATCTCAGTGTGTCTCATATTAGCTCACCAGGGGGATCAGTGGTGGTGGAGCGCCTCAGGAGGGTCACAGGAGGCAGGGTCGGCGATGCTGAGGGCTCAGAGAATGGGATGTCATGGCTCAGGAGGGTCTGTGGAGGGAGGGTCGGTGATACTGCGGGCTCGGAGGAGGAGGTGTTGTGGCTCAGGAGGGGCTGTGGAGGGAGGGTCGGTAATACTGCGGGTTCGGAGGAGGTGTTGTGGCTCAGGAGGGTCTGTGGAGGGAGGGTCGGTGATACTGCGGGCTCGGAGGAGGAGGTGTTGTGGCTCAGGAGGGTCTGTGGAGGGAGGGTCGGTGATACTGCGGGTTCGGAGGAGGTGTTGTGGCTCAGGAGGGTCTGTGGAGGGAGAGTCGGTGATACTGCGGGCTCAGAGGAGGAGGTGTTGTGGCTCAGGAGGGTCTGTGGAGGGAGGGTCGGTAATACTGCGGGTTCGGAGGAGGTGTTGTGGCTCAGGAGGGTCTGTGGAGGGAAGGTCGGTGATACTGCGGGCTCGGAGGAGGAGGTGTTGTGGCTCAGGAGGGTCTGTGGAGGGAGGGTCGGTGATACTGCGGGTTCGGAGGAGGTGTTGTGGCTCAGGAGGGTCTGTGGAGGGAGAGTCGGTGATACTGCGGGCTCGGAGGAGGAGGTGTTGTGGCTCAGGAGGGTCTGTGGAGGGATGGTCGGTGATACTGCGGGCTCGGGGTGTTGTGGTGGTGGGCACCATTGATCTGCTGGCAGGCTGCAGGCTCCTTTGAATTACCGGCGGTTAACATGATGGACTTCAAGAAAATGGCTGCAGAGGCGGCATGTGTGCAGATTGGCATCCATGGCCATTTTTTTTAAGTCCATTGTGTCAACCACTAGCAGTTCAATGGAGCCCGCAGCCCTCTGGCAAATCAATGGCACCCTCCGCCGCTACACCTCTGAGCCTGCAGTACCGCAGACCCTCCTGAGCTGCTCCACTGTAATGACACCCCCTCTTTGAACCCTCAGTATCGCCGACCCTGCCTCTTGACTCAGCTCCACCATTGCCGCCCAAGTGAGCCATATCTGGATTATAAGACGCACCCCCATTTCCTCCCCAGTTTTATGGGGGTGGGGGAATGTGTGTCTTATAATTCGGAAAATATGGTACATTTTGAAACGAGGATGGACAAGCAACTCAAGAGCAGTTCCAAGAGTAGTTATTAAAATTATTATCAGAGCAAAAAGACATCACAGTATGTATCAATGTGAACTGCAAAAAGTTCAACACAAACTTATTTAAGTTTCCGAAATGTAACATTGATAGAAGACAAAACCCATGTGTAAACTGAGTGTGTGACATATAGTGCAATAATTCCATGTCACATATCATCAAAATCCTGCCCTGCTGCTACTGGATCCCATCAAGCACATGTAAGGCAGGGGGTGTCTGTAAGGTAGGAAGACAAGACCTTTGCTAAGAAACATAAAAGGAAATCAACAAATTTACAAAGTGGCTGATGCAAGTTGTTCATGTTCCAAACAACCGCCCAGTGCAACTTTATGTGTTTGTGGCCACATTTTGGTTCTGCAGAAAGTGACGCATTGTTGCTGTAGGTTCCGCATTCTGGGGATTAGCCTTGGCAGGTTAAGAACTTGTTTTAATTGCATCACTAGTTGTAAAGAAGAGCAAATCTGCCAAACCTACATGTGATAGATTTGCACAAAATCAGCTGTGAAATGTGATGTGCTTCATATTCAATGTTAGATTTACAATGTATCAGATCACAGCCCTTTATGGAAATGTAACACCTTGATATCAAATCATTTAGAAGAAAGCTGTGGATCAAGAAATGTTATCATATGTTATCGTAACGATGGAGGTCACATTTTATTCTCATATCAGAAGAGTATGTAGACACTCAGGGGTGAAGCCGGGGCAGCTGCAGGGTCCCCGAGGTGGAGGAGGAGCGGCGCAGCCGTGTAGGGGGACTTATAAGAAGGGTCATCTGACTTTATGACTGAGATGCATGTGTGATATGATGACATACAATATATATTTACTATATTACTTGCAGAGAGATGATGGGAGTAATACTCATTGTTGGTAAAACAACCTCCATTAGGCTTATTCACACAGCTCTCCTGTGGATGTGTGAATGTAGTCTTTTTATGTATAGTACTCGTCCCTTAATATATTGCTAAAACTCTTGTTTTGTCTTGCACTGTCCCCTTACCATATACATCTTATGTACAGTGCTGTTACATAATTTAGTCTCTTTTTATGTACAGCACTGTCCCAAGTTATGTATGGCACTGTCCCCTTATACTGTACTTTTTATGTACAGTGCTGTCCCTTATTACATAGTTTCCTCTCTTTTTATGTACAGCACTGTCTCTTATTACATAGCATTCTCCCGTATGGCAATTTTTCCTTATACTGTACTTTTTATATACAGAGCTGTCCCTTATTACATAGCATGCTCCTAAGTTATGTATGGCACTGTCTCCTTATACTGTACTTTTTATGTACAGAGCTGTCCCTTATTACATAGTTTCCTCTCTTTTTATGTATAGTGCTGCCCCTTATTACATAGTTTCCTCTCTTTTAATGTATAGCGCTGTCCCTTATTACATAGTTTCATCTCTTTTTATGTATAGCGCTGTCCCTTATTACATAGTTTCCTCTCTTTTTACAGTTAGGTCCAGAAATATTTGGACAGTGACACAAGTTTTGTTATTTTAGCTGTTTACAAAAACATGTTCAGAAATACAATTCTATATATAATATGGGCTGAAAGTGCACACTCCCAGCTGCAATATGAGAGTTTTCCCATCCAAATCGGAGAAAGGGTTTAGGAATCATAGCTCTGTAATGCATAGCCTCCTCTTTTTAAAGGGACCAAAAGTAATTGGACAAGGGACTCTAAGGGCTGCAATTAACTCTGAAGGCGTCTCCCTCGTTAACCTGTAATCAATGAAGTAGTTAAAAGGTCTGGGGTTGATTACAGGTGTGTGGTTTTGCATTTGGAAGCTGTTGCTGTGACCAGACAACATGCGGTCTAAGGAACTCTCAATTGAGGTGAAGCAGAACATCCTGAGGCTGAAAAAAAAGAAAAAATCCATCAGACAGATAGCAGACATGCTTGGAGTAGCAAAATCAACAGTCGGGTACAATCTCAGAAAAAAGGAATTGACTGGTGAGCTTGGGAACTCAAAAAGGCCTGGGCGTCCACGGATGACAACAGTGGTGGATGATCGCCGCATACTTTCTTTGGTGAAGAAGAACCCGTTCACAACATCAACTGAAGTCCAGAACACTCTCAGTGAAGTAGGTGCATCTGTCTCTAAGTCACCAGTAAAGAGAAGACTCCATGAAAGTAAATACAAAGGGTTCACATCTAGATGCAAACCATTCATCAATTCCAAAAATAGACAGGCCAGAGTTACATTTGCTGAAAAACACCTCATGAAGCCAGCTCAGTTCTGGAAAAGTATTCTATGGACAGATGAGACAAAGATCAACCTGTACCAGAATGATGGGAAGAAAAAAGTTTGGAGAAGAAAGGGAACGGCGCATGATCCAAGGCACACCACATCCTCTGTAAAACATGGTGGAGGCAACGTGATGGCATGGGCATGCATGGCTTTCAATGGCACTGGGTCACTTGTGTTTATTGATGACATAACAGCAGACAAGAGTAGCCGGATGAATTCTGAAGTGTACCGGGATATACCTTCAGCCCAGATTCAGCCAAATGCCGCAAAGTTGATCGGACGGCGCTTCATAGGACAGATGGACAATGACCCCAAGCATACAGCCAAAGCTACCCAGGAGTTCATGAGTGCAAAAAAGTGGAACATTCTGCAATGGCCAAGTCAATCACCAGATCTTAACCCAATTGAGCATGCATTTCACTTGCTCAAATCCAGACTTAAGACGGAAAGACCCACAAACAATCAAGACCTGAAGGCTGCGGCTGTAAAGGCCTGGCAAAGCATTAAGAAGGAGGAAACCCAGCGTTTGGTGATGTCCATGGGTTCCAGACTTAAGGCAGTGATTGCCTCCAAAGGATTCGCAACAAAATATTGAAAATAAAAATATTTTGTTTGGGTTTGGTTTATTTGTCCAATTACTTTTGACCTCCTAAAATGTGGAGTGTTTGTAAAGAAATGTGTACAATTCCTACAATTTCTATCAGATATTTTTGTTCAAACCTTCAAATTAAACGTTACAATCTGCACTTGAATTCTGTTGTAGAGGTTTCATTTCAAATCCAATGTGGTGGCATGCAGAGCCCAACTCGCCAAAATTGTGTCACTGTCCAAATATTTCTGGACCTAACTGTATGTATAGCGCTGTCCCTTATTACATAGTTTCCTCTCTTTTTATGTACAGTGCTGTCCCTTATTACATAGTTTCCTCTCTTTTTATGTATAGCGCTGTCCCTTATTACATAGTTTCCTCTCTTTTTATGTACAGCACTGTCTCTTATTACATAGCATTCTGCCAAGTTATGTATGGCACTGTCCCCTTATACTGTACTTTTTATGTATAGCGCTGTCCCTTATTACAGTTTCCTCTCTTTTTATGTACAGCACTGTCTCTTATTACATAGCATTCTCCCAAGTTATGTATGGCACTGTCCCCTTATACTGTACTTTTTATGTACAGTGTTGTCCCTTATTAAATAGTTTCCTCTCTTTTTATGTACAGCACTGTCCCCTATTAAATAGCATTCTCCCAAGTTATGTATGGCACTGTCTTCTTATACTGTACTTTTTATGTACAGTGTTGTCCCTTATTAAATAGTTTCCTCTCTTTTTATGTACAGAACTGTCCCCTATTACATAGCATTCTCCCAAGTTATGTATGGCACTGTCCCCTTATAGTGTATTTTTCATACATACAGTTCTGTCCCTTATTACATAGTTTCCTCTCTTTTTATGTACAGCACTGTCCCTTATTACACAGCATTCTCCCAAGTTATGTATGGCACTGTCTCCTTTTCCATGGTGTCCTCTGTTGTTATGTATACCATCGTCCCACTGTTACATAGTCTAATTTCTTATTATGTGTAGTACCATCCATTAGTTTATAGTGTACTCTTTTATCATATATAGTGCTGTACCATATTACTTATCATTCTACTTATTTTTCTTAGTCATGGTACCACCTTCTTTTATTACATAGAGTCCTCACTTAGCAAGTTATTACCTATCCATAAAACAAATTTTATCGTTCAGCAACTTGCTGATTGCTGGGTATTGCAGCACCTTTTTGAATCGAGTGAAGGCTGCACATGTGCATCAATGCTCTAGTCATTTTTTGTAGAACTACTGGACTCAGCAATTTCAGCATGACAAAGAATGCAGTGATAATGCGCATGTGTGCTTTGCTTTAATACACTACAAATATATCAAAAAGACTGACCTGCACATCCAACAGGTGTGAACAGGTGCTAGCTGAAAACACCATATAACTTCAAAATACATACAGCTGCACTCTAGAATGTTATCAATGAATAAGGGAACTCTGGTATTGTATTACTGCTATAGGAATATATGTAAAAAGAGATATTTAGCTTATGTATTGTCCAATGCATGTGAGCCCAGTACCCATGACAAGGTGATCTTAATATTTAACTATATAACCAGGATGTGTCCATCCTTCTTTATAAGCAAGGATGATTGACCTTAGGGAGATCAACATCCAGCACCACGGAGACACCATCACGTGTTTCTCAACGCAGTGATTCTAGAACAAAGCCCCCTGGGAAAATATACAAAACAGGACTGCCGCGGAAACACCATCACATGTCTCAACGCTGGGAGGAAACTAGCCAGGTCTTTCACCTAAGGTCAATCATCCTTGCTTATGTAGTCTTTTACTAGGCATTGCTCCCACTAGCCAGTTTCCTACTCCACACTGACAAGGGGCAAATACCCCGAAACAGCGGTCTGTGGATGGATACCATGTTTTGGCATAGACGGTTTCCTCGACTGGAGACTGCCCTTCCCGTGGTTGTTCCTTCCTGGTGAAATATAAAGGAGAGAAGCTCCGCGTCACCGATAAAGTAGGTGCTCTAGGGTAAAAATAGCACATGAGAAAAGAGTAACCCCGGCACACTACAACTCCCAGAAAAAAGGCAAAATGCAAAAAGTTGTATGCACTAATTGCATACAACTTTTTGCATTTTGCCTTTTTTCTGGGAGTTGTAGTGTGCCGGGGTTACTCTTTTCTCCTTCCTGGTGAAAGACCTGGCTAGTTTCCTGCCAGCGTTGAGGCATGTGATGGTGTTTCCGCGGCAGTCCTGTTTTGCATATTTTTCCAGAGGGCCTTGTTCTAGAATTACTGCGTTGAGAAACACGTGATGGTGTCTCCGTGGTGCTGGATGTTGATCTCCCTAAGGTCAATCATCCTTGCTTATGTAGTCTTTTACTAGGCATTGCTCCCACTAGCCAGTTTCCTACTCCACACTGACGAGGGGCAAATACCCCGAAACAGCTGTCTGTGGATGGATACCATGTTTGGTATAGGTGGTTTCCTTGACTGGAGACTGCCCTTCCCGTGGTTGTTCCTTCCCGGTGAAAGACCTGGCTAGTTTCCTGCCAGCGTTGAGACATGTGATGGTGTTTCCGCGGCAGTCCTGTTTTGCATCCTTCTTTATAGCTGGATCTTTCCTGCCCAGACATATAGGTTTTTAACCCAAATAGAGGCATTTCAAGTTAGATCACCTTGTCGTGGTTATCGGGCTCACATGCATTGGCCAATACATCAGCTAAATATCTCTTTTTTCAAATATTCCTATAGCAGTAATGCAATACCAGAATTCCCTTATTCATTGTTAGCATTCTAGAGTACAGCTGTATGTGTTTTGTAGTTGCTTTGCTTTATTCACATGAAACATTTTGAACAACTGTTTTGTATAGTGTATAGGTCACCTATTTTGAAGATACATTATAATTTTCAAAATTGGGACAACACTTTCTACTTTTCCAATCTCGGTAAGTCTTTGTGTACTCCACCTTTATTACATTTTTTGAATATCTGCTTTCTTCCAATTTCGGTAAATCTATGTGTACTCCACCTTTATGTCAACATTTATTGAATATCTGCTTTCTTCCAAAGAGTAGGAGAGGACAACTCCTTCTAGTCTTCTAATTTCGGTGAGTTTATGTATCCTTCACCTTTATGTCAACATTTTTTGAATATCTACGTTCTTCCAAAGAGTAGAAGGGGACAAGTCCTTCTACTCTTTCAATTTCGGTAAGTCTATGTGTACCCCACCTTTATGACAACATTTTTTTAATATCTACTTTCTCCCAAATTATTTCATGGGTGTTCAGTACTATAAATGAGTTAAATTTAAACAATGTAGGAAAGTTTGATCTTGTACATTTTTATCTGTTCAATTAAAAAATTTAATGAGGATTCTGACAATTTTTTGGCCACATGATGTGTTGGCCGTGTGTTTACTTGTCCGCCACTCGTAGGGCTCACTTTGTCTCTTGGCAGTCAAAGTTGAACATCGTTCCCCAGCATTGAAGGTATAGCAAATACCGAACGTTCAGCGCTCAGCTGTTAATGTAGTGTGACAGTTATGATACACAGTGTATGAATGCTGCTCTATGTAAATGGCACGGTATTGTTCTGGTAGAACGCCACAAAAGCTCATTTGTTGGCAGTTTTACCTACAGGACTTACAATTTTCCAGTAGAGCTGAGCAAATTTGCCAAATTTGAGTTTAGCAGATTTACTCAAATTTTATTAACTTTGAAACTACTAGGAACGGATTAAGAGAAAAATGTCATATATTCCCTATCTTTGGCCAACACGCCACCACTTCTGCCTCTGCTCGTTCTCTGAGCGCCTCCATTGCCTCCTTTCTATTGTCTTCTGTCTTCTATTGTCTTCTTGTTCTGAGCCTCTGGTGATGCTGCCTTTTTACTATGTCCTATGTTAGTCATTACTGAAGAAAGGCAGAGCTGGATGCTTGGAATTCAAAGGTCGAAAAGAAGAAGTGATTGGAAAACCAGGTGGTGGTGAGACAGGACTGGGGAGGGCCAAGGATAGGTGACCATAACAAGAAATTAATGTGCATCCATCTGTAGAACCCGGCCCATCGACCACGATAGTAACCTGTGACTACTGAATCATAGCTCTGAGCACCCAAAGTTATCTCCACTATTGAGTAGCTAGTATAACACTTGCAACAAGATGCATACTTGAGGTTTGTGAGGCTGCTGGCTAATGAAAAGAAGAGTTGTGGATACCTTCAGTGGTCCCTGCCACGCCAGGGTGAAGGACCATCCAGCATGAGGTGCAACACAGAGGAAAAACCAGGGAAGATGTTAAGGAAGGTCCTTCCCTTGGTACACCGTCACATGCCTACACCCTCACTGATCCTGAGCTTACCCTGCCTAGTGAGAAGGTGAGAAAGATTCTAGTCTCACCACAAGGAAGGTAAGACAAATGGGTGAGGAAAGACACAAAAAAATCACACCTTGGTTTCTTCAGCAGGAAACTTTGCAGCTGCAATTAAAACGACACCACAGCTATGTAGAGAGGATCTCTGTTATGCTCGCAGAATTTTTTAGCAAACCCACTGGGCCACAGTACACAGAAAACCCAGAGGAGCTTAATGAACCTACACCTTGTTTTCTCCAGAGCTCCTAATAGTGAGGGTGTTATGCTGCAGTTGTGAGTTCGAGTGCTACTCAGGAAGACTGGTACTGCGACAGCTGGCCCCAGAGGTACGGGAGTGACAGTCTCTTGGATAGACTACAGCAGCAGCTAGTTTGAGGTTCCGTCTGGGATGGATGATGGATGATACAGCAGCAGCGATTGACATGGACACTTGTAGAGACGGGTATCATGTAAGCCAGCCGGTAAGGGTGGTAGTGGCAGCAGTGGAACAGCAAAGTAGCACAGCACTGAAATATAAACAAGTGTCAGCAGACAGCACAATCTCAGCAGCAGTACTAAGAGACCTGACAAATAGCAATGACTCTAACTCATTGCCCAGGCACCTCTCATAGGGCAGGGGTGCCTTAAGTAACTGCAGCCTCCCAGCTGACCTGGGTTAGGAGGACACTGGCCCATTAAGAAAGGGGGCGTGGCCACAGGCGCACCCTACGGGAAGATGCCAGAAGCCTGCAAAGTGTACAAATGCATTGGGAGGCAGCAGCATATGACAGGTGAGGGAATCAATGTCCTCTCTGGGTGAGGGGAGCAGGAGAATGTGAGGATGCCAGTATGGGCGTTACAATCTTCTTCAATGTGACCAATATACAAAGTATCACCGGCATGGAGTAAAGCCAAGAGTGGCTAAATATAGCAGAAAGGTCTGATGACAAAATGCTGCAGCTGTGATTAAGGCTAAGCTTAATCTCATCCAACAGGGAACAAGTTTTTAACCCCTTCAGCATCAAAAGAAAGTAAATCCACCCCAACAGAAGATGTAACCTGCGGATGTGAAACACTCGTGACACTCCCATCCGATATCCACAGATTACTGAAGTGGCTGATGGACCAGATCCTGCAAATTTATTTGCACCAACTCTATTAGCTACTGTTGTTTAACCCCATTATGACCCTCAATATCAAGCAAAAAGAAGGTTCTCATCTAGCTGCTATTTCCAGAATTTTATGCAAATAAAATGCAAAAATATTTTGCTTCTAAAATACTTTTGTAAAATAGTAGCATATCTAATGACTTTAGCTCAACGTTCCAGACTAGAAAGTCGTGGTATACCCACACATCATCGCCTCCTCGCATCGGATGCCATTGCTGAGTGTCTGTGTCCCCCGTTCCTCATTGCTGAGTGTCTGTGTCCCCCGTTCCTCATTGCTGAGTGTCTGTGTCCCCCGTTCCTCATTGCTGTGTGTCTGTGTCCCCCGTTCCTCATTGCTGAGTGTCTGTGTCCCCCGTTACTCATTGCTGAGTGTCTGTGTCCCCCGTTCCTCATTGCTGTGTGTCTGTGTCCCCCGTTCCTCATTGCTGTGTGTCTGTGTTCCCCGTTCCTCATTGCTGAGTGTCTGTGTCCCCCGTTCCTCATTGCTGAGTGTCTGTGTCCCCCGTTCCTTATTGCTGTGTGTCTGTGTCCCCCGTTCCTCATTGCTGAGTGTCTGTGTCCCCCGTTCCTCATTGCTGAGTGTCTGTGTCCCCCGTTCCTCATTGCTGAGTGTCTGTGTCCCCCGTTCCTCATTGCTGTGCGTCTGTGTCCCCCGTTCCTCATTGCTGAGTGTCTGTGTCCCCCGTTCCTCATTGCTGAGTGTCTGTGTCCCCCGTTCCTCATTGCTGTGTGCCTGTGTCCCCCGTTCCTCATTGCTGTGTGTCTGTGTCCCCCGTTCCTCATTGCTGAGTGTCTGTGTCCCCCGTTCCTCATTTCTGAGTGTCTGTGTCCCCCGTTCCTCATTGCTGTGTGTCTGTGTCCCCCGTTCCTCATTGCCGAGTGTCTGTGTCCCCCGTTCCTCATTGCTGAGTGTCTGTGTCCCCCGTTCCTCATTGCTGTGTGTCTGTGTCCCCCGTTCCTCATTGCTGTGTGTCTGTGTCCCCCGTTCCTCATTGCTGAGTGCCTGTGTCCCCCGTTCCTCATTTCTGAGTGTCTGTGTCCCCCGTTCCTCATTGCTGTGTGTCTGTGTCCCCTGTTCCTCATTGCTGAGTGTCTGTGTCCCCCGTTCCTCATTGCTGAGTGTCTGTGTCCCCCGTTCCTTATTGCTGTGTGTCTGAGTCCCCCGTTCCTCATTGCTGAGTGTCTGTGTCCCCCGTTCCTCATTGCTGTGTGTCTGTGTCCCCCGTTCCTCATTGCTGTGTGTCTGTGTCCCCCGTTCCTCATTGCTGTGTGTCTGTGTCCCCCGTTCCTCATTGCTGAGTGTCTGTGTCCCCTGTTCCTTATTGCTGTGTGTCTGTGTCCCCCGTTCCTCATTGCTGAGTGTCTGTGTCCCCCGTTCCTCATTGCTGTGTGTCTGTGTCCCCCGTTCCTCATTGCTGTGTGTCTGTGTCCCCCGTTCCTCATTGCTGTGTGTCTGTGTCCCCCGTTCCTCATTGCTGAGTGTCTGTGTCCCCCGTTCCTCATTGCTGTGTGTCTGTGTCCCCCGTTCCTCATTGCTGTGTGTCTGTGTCCCCCGTTCCTCATTGCTGAGTGCCTGTGTCCCCCGTTCCTCATTTCTGAGTGTCTGTGTCCCCCGTTCCTCATTGCTGTGTGTCTGTGTCCCCTGTTCCTCATTGCTGAGTGTCTGTGTCCCCCGTTCCTGATTGCTGAGTGTCTGTGTCCCCCGTTCCTTATTGCTGTGTGTCTGTGTCCCCCGTTCCTCATTGCTGAGTGTCTGTGTCCCCCGTTCCTCATTGCTGTGTGTCTGTGTCCCCCGTTCCTCATTGCTGTGTGTCTGTGTCCCCCGTTCCTCATTGCTGTGTGTCTGTGTCCCCCGTTCCTCATTGCTGAGTGTCTGTGTCCCCTGTTCCTTATTGCTGTGTGTCTGTGTCCCCCGTTCCTCATTGCTGAGTGTCTGTGTCCCCCGTTCCTCATTGCTGTGTGTCTGTGTCCCCCATTCCTCATTGCTGTGTGTCTGTATCCCCCGTTCCTCATTGCTGAGTGTCTGTGTCCCCCGTTCCTCATTGCTGAGTGTCTGTGTCCCCCGTTCCTTATTGCTGTGTGTCTGTGTCCCCCGTTCCTCATTGCTGAGTGTCTGTGTCCCCCGTTCCTCATTGCTGAGTGTCTGTGTCCCCCGTTCCTCATTGCTGAGTGTCTGTGTCCCCCGTTCCTCATTGCTGTGCGTCTGTGTCCCCCGTTCCTCATTGCCGAGTGTCTGTGTCCCCCGTTCCTCATTGCTGAGTGTCTGTGTCCCCCGTTCCTCATTGCTGTGTGTCTGTGTCCCCCGTTCCTCATTGCTGTGTGTCTGTGTCCCCCGTTCCTCATTGCTGAGTGCCTGTGTCCCCCGTTCCTCATTTCTGAGTGTCTGTGTCCCCCGTTCCTCATTGCTGTGTGTCTGTGTCCCCTGTTCCTCATTGCTGAGTGTCTGTGTCCCCCGTTCCTCATTGCTGAGTGTCTGTGTCCCCCGTTCCTTATTGCTGTGTGTCTGTGTCCCCCGTTCCTCATTGCTGAGTGTCTGTGTCCCCCGTTCCTCATTGCTGTGTGTCTGTGTCCCCCGTTCCTCATTGCTGTGTGTCTGTGTACCCCGTTCCTCATTGCTGTGTGTCTGTGTCCCCCGTTCCTCATTGCTGAGTGTCTGTGTCCCCTGTTCCTTATTGCTGTGTGTCTGTGTCCCCCGTTCCTCATTGCTGAGTGTCTGTGTCCCCCGTTCCTCATTGCTGTGTGTCTGTGTCCCCCGTTCCTCATTGCTGTGTGTCTGTGTCCCCCGTTCCTCATTGCTGTGTGTCTGTGTCCCCCGTTCCTCATTGCTGAGTGCCTGTGTCCCCCGTTCCTCATTGCTGAGTGTCTGTGTCCCCCATTCCTCATTGCTGAGTGTCTGTGTCCCCCGTTCCTCATTGCTGTGTGTCTGTGTCCCCCGTTCCTCATTGCTGAGTGCCAGTGTCCCCCGTTCCTCATTGCTGAGTGCCTGTGTCCCCCGTTCCTCATTGCTGTGTGTCTGTGTCCCCTGTTCCTCATTGCTGAGTGTCTGTGTCCCCCGTTCCTCATTGCTGAGTGTCTGTGTCCCCCGTTCCTCATTGCTGTGTGTCTGTGTCCCCCGTTCCTCATTGCTGAGTGTCTGTGTCCCCCGTTCCTCATTGCTGTGTGTCTGTGTCCCCCGTTCCTCATTGCTGTGTGTTTGTGTCCCCCGTTCCTCATTGCTGAGTGTCTGTGTCCCCCGTTCCTCATTGCTGAGTGTCTGTGTCCCCCGTTCCTTATTGCTGTGTGTCTGTGTCCCCCGTTCCTCATTGCTGAGTGTCTGTGTCCCCCGTTCCTCATTGCTGTGTGTCTGTGTCCCCCGTTCCTCATTGCTGTGTGTGTGTGTCCCCCGTTCCTCATTGCTGAGTGTCTGTGTCCCCGTTCCTTATTGATGTGTGTCTGTGTCCCCCGTTCCTTATTTCTGTGTGTCTGTGTCCCCCGTTCCTCATTGCTGTGTGTCTGTGTCCCCCGTTCCTCATTGCTGAGTGCCTGTGTCCCCCGTTCCTCATTGCTGAGTGTCTGTGTCCTCCGTTCCTCATTGCTGTGTGTCTGTGTCCCCCGTTCCTCATTGCTGTGTGTCTGTGTCCCCCGTTCCTTATTGCTGTGTGTCTGTGTCCCCCGTTCCTCATTGCTGAGTGTCTGTGTCCCCCGTTCCTCATTGCTGAGTGTCTGTGTCCCCCGTTCCTCATTGCTGTGTGTCTGTGTCCCCCGTTCCTCATTGCTGAGTGTCTGTGTCCCCCATTCCTCATTGCTGAGTGTCTGTGTCCCCCGTTCCTTATTGCTGTGTGTCTGTGTCCCCCGTTCCTCATTGCTGAGTGTCTGTGTCCCCCGTTCCTCATTGCTGAGTGTCTGTGTCCCCCGTTCCTCATTGCTGTGTGTCTGTGTCCCCTGTTCCTCATTGCTGAGTGTCTGTGTCCCCTGTTCCTCATTGCTGAGTGTCTGTGTCCCCCGTTCCTTATTGCTGTGTGTCTGTGTCCCCCGTTCCTCATTGCTGTGTGTCTGTGTCCCCCATTCCTCATTGCTGAGTGTCTGTGTCCCCCGTTCCTCATTGCTGTGTGTCTGTGTCCCCCGTTCCTCATTGCTGAGTGTCTGTGTCCCCCGTTCCTTATTGCTGTGTGTCTGTGTCCCCCGTTCCTCATTGCTGAGTGTCTGTGTCCCCCGTTCCTCATTGCTCTGTGTCTGTGTCCCCCGTTCCTCATTGCTGTGTGTCTGTATCCCCCGTTCCTCATTGCTGTGTGTCTGTGTCCCCCGTTCCTCATTGCTGAGTGTCTGTGTCCCCCGTTCCTCATTGCTGTGTGTCTGTGTCCCCCGTTCCTCATTGCTGAGTGTCTGTGTCCCCCGTTCCTCATTGCTGTGTGTCTGTGTCCCCCGTTCCTCACATTGCTGTATTTGTTCTGGACTTGTAGGTAACAATCTGTTATTGTTTTAGCCCAGAATCCGCTCCCTTCTCCGGATCTGACACGCGCCCGGCATCTGAAGCGTACGTAGTCACAGACTGGCGTAATTACTATTATGGTGCAGTAATTATAGCTCACTACCTGTGCTGGAATTGCATAATGAGCAGAATTAATTAAATCCAATTGAATCATCCAAATGTGCAATTTTATGGCATGAAATTTATTAATGTGTCCTGCAGGAAAAAAGATGCAAAGGAGTGTAAATCGAGTGAGGCTCATCTAGAACAGGACGATCCTAAGTAAAGAGCAAGTGTTAAATTCTCACATTAACGACCTGAAAAACCTGGATTATCAGGTCTGACTATAGCGAGAAATGTGTCATAGAGCGAACAGCATCTGCCCAAAGAGAGACACACACACAGGACAGACCCGAAACACAGCACACCGTACACACACAGAAGATAACTCATACAGGGGGATCTACAACATGAGGAAACCTGAGGGCCACAGATATCATGGTAATAGGAGCAGTATTATAGGAGTTGTATTCTTGTACATAGGGGCATTATTATAGTAGTTATATTCTTGTACATAGGGGCATTATTATAGTAGTTATATTCTTGTACATAGGGGCAGTATTATAGTTGTTATATTCTTGTACATAGGGGCAGTATTATAGTAGTTATATTCTTGTACATATGGGGCAGTATTATAGTAGTTATATTCTTGTACATAGGAGCAGTATTATAGTAGATATATTCTTGGACATAGGAGGCAGTATTATAGTAGTTATATTCTTGTACATAGGGGCAGTATTATAGTAGTTATATTCTTGTACATAGGGGCAGTATTATAGTTGTTATATTCTTGTACATAGGGGCAGTATTATAGTAGTTATATTCTTGTACATATGGGGCAGTATTATAGTAGTTATATTCTTGTACATAGGAGCAGTATTATAGTAGATATATTCTTGTACATAGGAGGCAGTATTATAGTAGTTATATTCTTGTAGATAGGGGCAGTATTATAGTAGTTATATTCTTGTACATAGGGGCATTATTATAGTAGTTATATTCTTGTACATAGGGACAGTATTATAGTAGTTTCATTCTTGTACATAGTGGGCAGTATTATAGTAGTTATATTCTTGTACATAGGGGCAGTATTATAGTAGTTATATTCTTGTACATAGGGGCAGTATTATAGTAGCTATATTCTTGTACATAGGCACAGTATTATAGTAGTTATATTCTTGTACATAGGGGCAGTATTATAGTAGCTATATTCTTGTACATATGCACAGTATTATAGTAGCTATATTCTTGTACATAGCAGCAGTATTATAGTAGTTATATTCTTGTACATAGGGGCAGTATTATAGCAGTTATATTCTTGTACATAGGAGGTATTATTATAGTAGTTATATTCTTGTACATAGGAGCAGTATTATAGTAGTTATATTCTTGTACATAGGGGGCAGTATTATAGTAGTTATATTCTTCTACATAGGAGCAGTATTATAGTAGTTATATTCTTCTACATAGGGGCAGTATTATAGTAGTTATATTCTTGTACATAGGGCCAGTATTATAGTATATTCTTGTACATAGGGAGCAGTATTATAGTAGTTATATTATTGTACATAGTGGCAATATTATAGTAGTTATATTCTTGTACATAGGGGGCAGTATTAAAATAGTTATATTCTTGTACATAGGGGGCAGTATTATAGTAGTTATATTCTTGTACATAGGGGGCAATATTATAGTAGTTATATTCTTGTACATAGGGGGCAGTATTATAGTAGTTATATTCTTGTATATAGGGGCAGTATTATAGTAGTTATATTCTTGTACATAGGGGGCAGTATTATATAGTTATATTCTTGTACATAGGGGCAGTATTATAGTAGTTATATTCTTGTACATAGAAACATTATTATAGTAGTTATATTCTTGTACATAGGGGGCAGTATTATAGTAGTTATATTCTTGTACATAGAAACATTATTATAGTAGTTATATTCTTGTACATAGGGGGCAGTATTATAGTAGTTATATTCTTGTATATAGGGGGGCAGTATTATAGTAGTTATATTCTTGTACATAGGGGCAGTATTATAGTAGTTATATTCTTGTACATAGGGGCAGTATTATAGTAGTTATATTCTTGTACATAGGGTGCAGTATTATAGAGTTATATTCTTGTACATAGGTGGCAGTATTATAGTAATAATATTCTTGTACATAGGGGCAGTATTATAGTAGTTATATTCTTGTACATAGGGGGCAGTATTATATAGTTATATTCTTGTACATAGGGGCAGTATTATAGTAGTTATATTCTTGTACATAGAAACATTATTATAGTAGTTATATTCTTGTACATAGGGGGCAGTATTATAGTAGTTATATTCTTGTACATAGAAACATTATTATAGTAGTTATATTCTTGTACATAGGGGCAGTATTATAGTAGTTATATTCTTGTATATAGGGGGGCAGTATTATAGTAGTTATATTCTTGTACATAGGGGCAGTATTATAGTAGTTATATTCTTGTACATAGGGGCAGTATTATAGTAGTTATATTCTTGTACATAGGGTGCAGTATTATAGAGTTATATTCTTGTACATAGGTGGCAGTATTATAGTAATAATATTCTTGTACATAGGGGCAGTATTATAGCAGTTATATTCTTGTACATAGGGGGCAGTATTATAGTAGTTATATTCTTGTACATAGGAGCAGTATTATAGTAGTTATATTCTTGTACATGCTCATCCCTTTGTACCTCCTTGCCTACCTCTGATTGGCAGCTTTTAGTGTATACTCTGCATAGGCAGAAAACTATTAATTATTGATAGGGACGTGGTTATACAGAGGTAAGACTATGGAGGACTAAATGGTATCAGGTTTAATTGTCCTCCTGTGATATTCTCTTGGTGATAAAACACCATGCAGTCCAATAAGAGACATATTGCTGGAATCATTGTCTTTGCATGACGCAAGATCTTTAGCTCTAAACTCGCGGAGTGTCATGGTGGCATCAGACGCTGTTCAGACTACAAACTCTGACACTACACGCTAAGCTTTCTCTTGTGCTTCTGAATTGCCTATGCAGGCTCAGACATCAACCAGCTATGTGCTCATTAGTGATCAAGCTGGCAGCTAGCCTACTGATTATCTTCTGGATCACATGGTGCGGGAGACCTATCGCAGTGACTCCCTGCCTTTTTAAAATGGAGGATTATGTCTTCCTATGCCAACTATAGCTTTTCTAATCCGATCCATGTCCTGTTGTCTTCCAGTTGCTAGTGATTTACTGAGTGCTGCTTGGTGTGTTGTGGAAACCCTCTCGTCTGATTATTTCCTCCCTGCTCTTTATTTCCTTCTGATCACATTGTCTTATATCTCCATGTCTGATAGCTGTGTAATAGAATTTTGGTTTCCCCATTTTTCCATATCGGTGGGTTCAATCACTTCTGCCCCTGCTCTCCCCTGTGGTTGGGAAGAGGGGGTATTACATTAGGAGCAGAGCAAGGAAGGCGGCCCGGACATCTTCACCATCAGAGGTATCTCTAGGATCATGAACAGCTAGGGCTCTTCAGCCTCAGGGCCAGATTAGGAGCCCTGTTATACCATCACACCCCATGATACTGCCTTTATATTATGCTGTTCTTACATTAAGTGGCAAAAAAACCTTTTTGTTAACCCCCGCATTTAATTATATGTAAAGATGTCCATATTTCACACTAGATAAACCTTGCACATGAGGTTGTTGTAAATCCACATAACATCGTGTCCACAAACCAAGACCCCACAATTATCCATTACTGATTGCTGGTAATTGTGACCTTTTATACTTATGAAAACTCACACAATCCTTTTCCGGATTGACAATAAAACGGCAGAAGGGGCTGGAGACGTGCGTTATAAGGTCAGAGCTGCGGCTGCATTATTATTAGTGGGTGAAATTGTTACACTATTATTTAAACAGATCGTATATAGTATTTTCCTTGTCATTGTTACATTGTTACATTGTTGTTACTGACACTACACAGAGAGAAACATTAAGCACTTTGTAGCCACTGATCCGTCTTAAGGAAAAAATAAGAAATTAGAGGCATCTACAACAAGTTTAATCAAACTAGGAGAATTCATGCACCACTGTTATATATACAGTAGGGACCAAAAGTTTGGACACACCTCATTCAGAGTTTTTTTTATTTTCATGACTCTGAAAATTGTAGATTCACATTGAAGGCATCAAAACTATGAATTAATACATGTGGAATGAAATACTTAACAAAAAAGTGTGAAACAACTGAAAATATGTCTTATATTCTAGGTTCTTCAAAATGCCACCTTTTGCTTTGATTACTGCTTTGCACACTCTTGGCATTCTCTTGATGACCTTCAAGAGGTAGTCACCAGAAATGGTTTTCCAACAGTCTTGAAGGAGTTCCAGAGATGCTTAGCACTTGTTGGCCCTTTTGCCTTCACTCTGCGGTCCAGCTCACCCCCAAACCATCTTGATTGGGTTCAGGTCTGGTGACTGTGGAGGCCAGATGTGGTGTAGCACCCCATCACTCTCCTTCTTAGTCAAATAGCCCTTACACAGCCTGGAGGTGTGTTTGGGGTCATTGTCCTGTTGAAAAATAAATGATGGTCCAGCTAAACGCAAATCGGATGGAATAGCACGCCGCTGCAAGATGCTGTGGTAGCCATGCTGGTTCAGTATGCCTTCAATTTTGAATAAATCCCCAACAGTGTCACCAGCAAAGCCCCCCCACACCATCACACCTCCTCCATGCTTCACGGTGGGAACCAGCCATGTAGAGTCCATCCGTTCACCTTTTCTACAGAGACACGGTGGTTGGATCCAAAGATCTCAAATTTCGATCCATCAGACCAAAGCCCAGATTTCCACTGGTCTAATGTCCATTTATTGTGTTATTTAGCCCAAACAAGTCTCTTCTGCTTGTTGCCTGTCCTTAGCAGTGGTTTCCTAGCAGCTATTTTACAATGAAGGCTGCTGCACAAAGTCTCCTCTTAACAGTTGCTCTAGAGATGTGTCTGCTGCTAGAACTCTGTGTGGCATTGACCTGGTCTCTAATCTGAGCTGCTGTTAACCTGCGATTTCTGAGGCTGGTGACTCGGATAAACCTATCCTCCGCAGCAGAGGTGACTCTTGGTCTTCCTTTCCTGGGGCTGTCCTCATGTGAGCCAGTTTCTTTGTAGTGTTTGATGGTTTTTGCCACTGCACTTGGGGACACTTTCAAAGTTTTCCCAATTTTTCAGACTTACTGACCTTCATTTCTTAAAGTAATGATGGCCACTCGTTTTTCTTTACTTAGCTGCTTTTTTCTTGCCATAATACAAATTCTAACAGTCTATTCAGTAGGACTATCAGCTGTGAATCCACCAGACTTCTGCACAACACAACTGATGGTCCCAACCCCATTTATAAGGCAAGAAATCCCACTTATTAAACCTGACAGGGCGCACCTGTAAAGTGAAGACCATTTCCGGTGACTACCTCTTGAAGCTCATCAAGAGAATGCCAAGAGTGTGCAAAGCAGTAATCAAAGCAAAAGGCTGCTACTTTGAAGAACCTAGAATATAAGACATATTTTCAGTTGTTTCACACTTTTTTGTTAAGTATTTTATTCCACATGTGATAATTCATAGTTTTGATGCCTTCAATGTGAATCTACAATTTTCAGAGTCATGAAAATAAAGAAAACTCTTTGAATGAGATGGTGTGTCCAAACTTTTGGTCTATTATATATATATATATATATATATATATATATATATATATATATACATGCACAAAAAGTTTTACAATATATTTTATCAAATACCGCGCTTGTGTCACAAAATATTGAAAATCCGGCTACTGGTAAGAAATAAATTGCATGCAAAATATTTTTTGGTGTGGATTTTTTTATTTATTGTACAGTGATTTATGCATTTTCCAGCAAGCCGCAGCTACAGCTTATATATATATATCAAGGACTATATTTCTCATCTGTGTTAATCCAGGGACAAAAAACATGTCTATATATAAATCTCTACAAGCTGACTGCAGAACTAGGCAGGGTATAATTATACCGGGAGCCTTCCTGTAATAGATTGTCATATCTTAGCAGAAAACGTGTGATTTCAGAAGTTATTATTTTTATTCTTTATAACCTACATTCAAATATTAACTTAAAATTGAAAAAAAAATTTATATTGCTCATCATAGCACTGAATCAGCTATTAGTTTACTCAATGATCCGTGCAGTTTATAAAAAATATATAAAAAATCTGGACATAAATTTGATAAAATATTACCCATGACTTTAACTTTTTTTTTTTATTTCAATATATAATTTAAAAATAAAATCTAATAGAGCGTGATAATGGCTCTAGATGAAATATTTGGACCTATATTCTCACTTGCATGAAAGTCTTTGACCTTGATTCATCATTTGCTGCTTTCTTGATGTCACTTTTCACTTTTGCCTTGTGGTATTAGTTGCTGATTTTTTTGTTAATAGCTTAAAAATGGAGCATGTGGTTGGTTAATTTGGTGCTATGTAAAAAATGGTCTTTGTGATAGGTGGAATATGGGAGGTTGGATATAATTTTGTATAGGTTCGTATTGTAGGTGTGCTGCTCTGTCCATTCTGTATTCCTTGTGTGTACATTGTCCTGTTTGCAGACTAATCACCCCCTGCCGGTCTTTTGTCACTAAGTCTGGGGATAGGGGCCGGGGATCCACTTAAACTCTCTACTTACCTGGGAGATTATTCAGTCTGGCTGGGAACTACAAGAGAAGCAGGAAGATTCATCCTCTGTGGGAGAAGCTGCGGCTACAGGCAGCACCCCAGAGAGCTATTGAAACACCTCGATTTCCCTGGAAAAGGCTTACCAGAGGATTGTGACTGATTTATCCTCTGTGGGAGAAGCTGAGGCTTCCCAGAGAGACCTGGACATTTATCCCTTACTGGACTGTATCCATGTTCATTGACTATTTTACCCTCTGTGTGGTGGATTATTTTTATGGACTGTCTGATTTTGCTTGGAATAATGTTCTTTGGATTGTTCATCCATCTCTCGCTTTGTTAATTGTGTGATATTGGAGAAGGACCCCGTCACAGTCTTAAATTATTTTTGTTGCAACTCTTTAACTCAAAATGTTTGTTTTGCAAAATGGTGCACAAATTGGGATTAAAAATTAATGTACTCAAAAACATACTAAGGGTAGATGCTGTAGTGTAGTAGCCACCATGTAAAGGTTCAGCCAAAAACATCTGGAATCCCTCATTTCTTCTCATAAAGTATAAAGAAAACTGTGTAATTCATTGCACTCAGGGAAAAAAGGCACAAAAAATAGACAAAAAAAGCCACAAATTTATGAACTGAGGTTTTTTTTCTGGCGATGTTCCATTTGTCTCTTTTTGAAAAAGAAAGAGTTAAAACTACTTGAAGTAGAGGGAAGAATATTATTGTGTAAAATGTTAAGTATTCTACAAAAAATGTGTAATGCTGTCGTCCCTGCACTCCTCTGTCTCTCCCTCGCAGGGATGTGCTGCCACTCACCGCCATGGCCGACTCTCCACGCTGCCCGGTATCCCTGTGGCCCCCATGTGGCTTCAAACTGTATTGTGTGCACTGTGAGGGCATTAGACTGTATTGTGGGCACTGTGAGGGCATAAAACTGTATTGTGGGCACTGTGAGGACATGAAACTGTACTGTGGGCACTGTGAGGACATCTAACTGTATTATGGCCACTGTGAGCGCATCAAACTGTACTGTTGGCACTGTGAGGACATGAAACTGTATTGTGGCCACTGTGAGGACATGAAACTGTACTGTGGGCACTGTGAGGACATCAGACTGTATTGTGGGCACTGTGAGGACATTAAACTGTATTGTGGGCACTGTGAGGACATCAGACTGTATTGTGGGCACTGTGAGGACATGCAACTGTATTGTAGGCACTGTGAGGACATCAGACTGAATTGTGGGTACTGTGAGGACATCAAACTGTATTGTAGGCACTGTGAGGGCATCAGACTGTATTGTGGGCAATGTGAGGACATCAAACTGTATTGTGGGCACTGTGAGGGCATCAAACTGCATTGGGGGCACTGTGAGGGCATCAAACTGTATTGTGGGCACTGTTAGGACATCAGACTGTATTGTGGGCACTGTGAGGGCATCAAACTGTACTGTGGGCACTGTGAGGACATCAAACTGTATTGTGAGCACTGTGGGGGCATCAAACTGTATTGTGGGCACTGTGAGGGCATCAAACTGTACTGTGGGCACTGTGAGGACATCAAACTGTACTGTGGGCACTGTGAGGACATCAAACTGTATTGTGGGCACTGTGAGGGCATCAAACTGTACTGTGGGCACTGTGAGGACATCAAACTGTATTGTGGGCACTATGAGGACATCAAACTGTATTGTGAGCACTGTGAGGACATCTAACTGTATTGTGGGCACTGTGAGGGCATCAAACTGTATTGTGGGCAATGTGAGGACATCAAACTTTATTGTGGGCACTGTGAGGACATCAAACTGTATTGTAGGCACTGAGAGGACATTAAACTGTATTGTAGGCACTGTGAGGACATCAAACTGTATTGTGGGCACTGTGAGGACATCAAACTGTATTGTAAGCACTGTGAGGGCATCAGACTGTATTGTGGGCAATGTGAGGACATCAAACTGTATTGTGGGCACTGTGAGGGCATCAAACTGTATTGTGGGCACTGTCAGGACATCAGACTGTATTGTGGGCACTGTGAGGGCATCAAACTATATTGTGGGCACTGTGAGGACATCAAACTGTATTGTGGGCACTGTGAGGACATCAAACTGTATTGTGGGCACTGTGAGGACATCAAACTGTATTGTGGGCACTGTGAGGGCATTGAACTGTATTGGTAGCACTGTGAGGGCATCAAACTGTATTGTGGGCACTGTGAGGACATCAAACTGTATTGTGGGCACTGTGAGGGCATCGAACTGTATTGTTGGCACTGTGAGGGCATCAAACTGTACTGTGGGCACTGTGAGGACATCAAACTGTATTGTGGGCACTGTGAGGACATCAAACTGTATTGTGGGCACTGTGAGGACATCAAAGTGTATTGTGGGTACTCTGGGGGATCATACTGAATTACTGGCACAATATAGTAATGTGTGTGAATAACTCTGTGGGTTCAACTCTGTGGGTTCATTATACTTTGTGGAGGGTCATTGTGGGGGTGTCATACTGTTTGGATGTTGTACCATGAGTATTGTACTGGGTGGGAACTCTTTGGGGCATCAGTAATGGCAATTCGGGGTAATTATTCTGCGGTGCTGTGACTCTTGCAAAATAATTTACTGTAGTTGGGGGAGATCGGGGCCAATTTAGTAATTTGCACATCATTTCTACATACGCCCCCTGTCTCCAATGTATTTATTACTTTTCAGTACTCTCTCATCTCTCCCAGGACATTCTTTTGCACAGACTTTGTGTGTATATATATACTCCGCTCATCGCCGGTTGATAGGCAGAGGCTAATGAAATGTGAATGTCTTCTTCTGACCCTCTATTTCTCTAACAGGCTGCATTTAGTCATGTTAAACTCCCAGAGTTGAGCTGGAACAATAATCCTCTTAGCAGCTTATGTTCTCTCCTTTGAACCTCAGCCGGGTAATGAATATCATCTACGTGTCACTCTGTACAAATATATCTTTCATATTTTTAATGCCTTCAGCTAAAAAGAAAACTGTTTGATGCGTAATCTTTTTTTTATCAGTTTTGTAGAATATCTGTGTATGGTTTATTTTTTTTATGCCATAGAGAAGCTGGATTGGCCAACTGTCTGGAAAACACGAACAACAAAACCTAATCTTTTAATCTCTTCTAAATAATTGGAGTTATTATTATTATTATTATTATTATTATTATTATTATTAAAGACATTTAAGTCATAATAATATAAATATTCTTTCCCTGTTATTTTATGTTTTTAAAATAAACAACAAATATGAACTCTTTTTATTATTATTTTTGCAATTTTACTTACATTGCTTTAAGACCGTTTCTTCTAGAACGTAATTTTATTTTACGAATATCAGATTATCGGGGGAATATTTTTGTACCTATTTTCTCACATCAAAATGTGCCGCCCTGGCAAAACCAGGGTGTCACAGAGGTCTGCATCCATCTTTTTGGTGCAGATCTCACTCTCCCTTGGGGAGTTTCTCACACAGATTCACACCAGCCAATCAGGCCCCACTCACCCCCTCCCCAGGAAAAGGGAGGGGGGCAAGAGGAGCTTAGAAAGAGCAGCGTTTGAGCGGTAGTCAGTCTGCAGGAGGAAAGAGGTCTGGAACCAGCCCCTGTGTGGAGCTGGGAAAAGTGTGAGTAAGGGCCTCAGGAATAGACCAGCCACTTGTGCACTTGTGGGACCCGAAGTGGACTGGGAGAGGGTAGTGGCCCCCCGGTGCTGACTGTCAGGACCCAGTCCAGACCTGTGTACAAAATAGACACAGACATCAAGCAGGAGAACAACACCTGAATTACATGCACGGGTGTGGGACCAGTCCTCACAGCATCTGTGGGCACCAGCTACCAGCAATTTGGTTTACAAAAGACTCTGAGTATTTATTCCATCTGCGTTCCTGACCCTCCACATCAATCCAGCTTCATCCAGCACCACGATAACCGAACTGTGAGTGTACTATTCCCTGCAATCCCTGCCACCACCACAACCCCCAACTGGGCCCCAGGACTACACCTCCCCTACCCGTGGAGGGGATCCCACCTTGCTGCCCCCCACCATCTGTCCCGGGTACGGTCCCCAGAGGCAGCGGTGATGCCACCATCTCATCACCGCAACCCCCGGGTGGCGTCACGGACAATCTCCCTTACCTAATCCCGTTTTTGCTGTGGAGCCTGGGATCACAAACCGGGTCACACCACCGTGATACTCACAGAAGTGACCCTTGGCCCGGATCTGAGTACCCTCTATCTCTGGACGATACAAAAATGTTGCAGATTTTGTAACCTGTTGTTAGCTTTGTACAAAATGTTGAAACTTTTTACAATTTTTGTTCACTCTTGCAACTTTTCACTCCTTCACCCCCGGGGGATTTTCCGTTTTATTTTTTTTCTTCCCCTTCTTCTAAGAGCCATAACATTTTTTATTTTTCTGTGAATATTGTCATCTGAGGGTTCGTTTTTTTGCTTTTAAATGACACCATTCATTCTTCCATATATTGTACTGGAAAACGGGAAAAAAATTACAAGTTGCTTTACACACTCCAGTGAGTATCTTCATCTCTGCCTCCTGTGCCGATAGGAGAGGAGGGAGTGGTTCGAGTTTTATTGCCTTATGTTGTGTAAACCACAGTATATCCAGTGTAGAATAGAAAAACATCTTAGCTTTTTATTCCATCCATGAAAAAAACCCTAAAAATCTGTCTTAAATAAATCTGTAACTTTAGCTCTTACTATAATATGGTAAGTGGTCGTCTGTTCTTGACATGGTTGAAGGAGTTAAATAAATAACATATAGAACAAGATTTTCCTATTTTCATTTTCTCGTTCAGCAGACATGTTTCTTACTGATCCAGGAAAATGACTGTTGTTGGGGAAGGGTATTTATTTAAATAAAGAAAAAAAGCCATATGTGGTTCCTCTTATTTTGATGCAAAGCCAAGATAAGCGCACGGCTGTAGGCTGCATCCTGTAGCCGTATGCTTTATCTGTGCTGGGTATCATAATATAGGGGACCCTACACCAATGTAACGCACACAGCATCTGACATGCTGTCACACAGGGTGGGGGTGCATCTGACTGCAACCAATCACAGAGACTGGGATTGCCAGTGGGCGAGGGAAGCAGTGTTTCCGCATGAAGAAAAATGAGTGGCCCCGGAAGTAGCATTACAGGTGTGCAAAAAACTGGTAAGTATAATGATCTTTATTAATTTACTATTAAAATTATTATAAAACCAAACAAGTGATACCACAAGGTAATTAACACAACGTACAGATTGGATGTCTACAAGAAACCCTACCGGAGTTATATACACTTCCCTCACGGTCTTCCTGGTTCAGACATATACATCCAAATGGAATTAAAGTGACATTGTGCAAAAAACGTAGTCCTCCCAAAATTGCGCTCTTGCCCTATGAGTGGCACTCTTTTTGAAAGTGGCTAGGTGCAGAATCAAAGATTAACCACAGATCACAGAAAACACTGGGATATGATCAGGGAGGAAAATAAACGGTTTTAGTGAAATTGGTGCTCAAAAAGTGCAGATAGTGCATTCAATGGTGGCAGTGGGACCTATGCTCACCGTCTATCCCACTGTTCACCAATGAAATTATGTGTTACCTTACAATAAGCGGGGGGAGCAACTCACTAACGCACCACACAATACCCCTAAGGTAACATCAAAGACTCAACGCCCTCCTTCCCAACGCGTTTCCTCAAAAGCGATTCATCAGGGGATAGGGAGGTTGTGCTGTCAGAGGCATATTGAGCTACAAATGAAAAACCAAGTGATAGCTTGGAGGTGTGAGACTTTTAAAGTGCCTTGTTCCACCCACTGCATTAATCATGCCACACCTGTGAGTCAGGTGAGCTTTAGGCACAATAACCTCTGTGTTAAACCTTAGTTGCAGGGGGTGGAGCTAGCGTTATGATGCTTGAATGATGCTTGCATCCACATGACACAGGGCGTTCCACCCGGTCATGTGACCAAAAACAAAACAGCGCATCATCAATCCCTTCATCATGAATTACTCATAATCGCGCGAGCAAGTGGTATTTAGCGGGCGTATAGATAGAGGGCGGCGTCAGCGCTGTGTCGCCCAGATAAAAATACGTCCTCGTATGATAGGCAGGTAGGGGTATACCCCGTGGCCACGTGACCAAAACAAGGCATATCATCGCCACACCCCCACCCTGTCACTCATCACAATGCGGCCGGTTGGCAGTTACTACCGCATAACGTGCAGGGAGGAGGGGCGTCCCCACCGGTCACCTGACCGACATGTGTCAGCGCGTCATCGTCATGTGACCCCATGCACCATACCATACATGGTGGTGTAGCTTTAGGGCATCTAGTATCTAGCTGGTCATGTGACGGCACGCAACACCTCCTCTATACTAGATCCCCTAAAGCTACACCACCATGTATGGTATGGTGCATGGGGTCACATGACAATGACGCGCTGACACATGTTGGTCAGGTGACCGGTGGGGACGCCCCTCCTCCCTGCACGTTATACGGTAGTAACTGCCAACCGGCTGCATTGTGATGAATGACAGGGTGGGGGGTGTGGCGATGACATGCCTTGTTTTGGTCACGTGGCCGCGGGTATACCCCTACCTGCCTATCATACGAGGACATATTTTTATCTGGGCGACACAGCGCTGACGCTGCCCTCTATCTATACGCCCGCTAAATACCACTTGCTCGTGCAATTATGAGTAATTCATGATGAAGGGATTGATGACGCGCTGTTTTGTTTTTGGTCACATGACCGGGAGGAACGCCCTGTGTCATGTGGATGCAAGCATCATTCAAGCATCATAACGCTAGCTCCACCCCCTGCAACTAAGGTTTAACACAGAGGTTATTGTGCCTAAAGCTCACCTGACTCACAGGTGTGGCATGATTAATGCAGTGGGTGGAACAAGGCACTTTATAAGTCTCACACCTCCAAGCTATCACTTGGTTTTTCATTTGTAGCTCAATATGCCTCTGAAAGCACAACCTCCCTATCCCCTGATGAATCGCTTTTGAGGAAACGCGTCGGGAAGGAGGACGTTGAGTCTTTGATGTTACCTTAGGGGTATTGTGCGGTGCGTTAGTGAGTCGCTCCCCCCGCTTATTGTAAGGTAACACATAATTTCATTGGTGAACAGTGGGATAGACGGTGAGCATAGGTCCCACTGCCACCATTGAATGCACTATCTGCACTTTTTGAGCACCAATTTCACTAAAACCGTTTATTTTCCTCCCTGATCATATCCCAGTGTTTTCTGTGATCTGTGGTTAATCTTTGATTCTGTACCTAGCCACTTTCAAAAAGAGTGCCACTCATAGGGCAAGAGCACAATTTTGGGAGGACTACGGTTTTTGCACAATGTCACTTTAATTCCATTTGGATGTATATGTCTGAACCAGGAGGACCGTGAGGGAAGTGTATATAACTCCTGTAGGGTTTCTTGTAGACATCCAATCTGTACGTTGTGTTAATTACCTTGTGGTATCACTTGTTTGGTTTTATAATAATTTTAATAGTAAATTAATAAAGGTTAAATTTTAAATACCAGTGCTATACACACCTTTTCATATTGGTATTACTCCCCTATATATTTAAGTATAATGATCCCGGGTATCTGTGGGTCTGCCCACCACTATATACGGTGCCTTGCGAAAGTATTCGGCCCCTTTGAATTTTTCAACCTTTTCCCACATTTCAGGCTTCAAACATAAAGATAAAAATGTTAATGTTCTGGTGAAGAATCAACAACAAGTGACACAATTGTGAAGATGAAGGAAATGTATTGCTTATTTTAAACTTTTATAAAAAATAATAAACTGAAAGTTGGGGCGTGCAATATTATTCATCCCCTTTAAGTTAATACTTTGTAGCGCCCCCTTTTGCTGTGATTACAGCTGCAGTCTCTTGGGGATGTGTCTATCAGTTTTGCACATGGAGAGGCTGAAATTCTCGCCCGTTCTTCCTTTGTAAACAGCTGGAGCTGAGTGAGGTTGGATGGAGGCGTTTGTGAACAGCAGTTTTCAGCTCTTTCCACAGATTCTCGATTGGGTTCAGGTCTGGACTGTGGCTTGGCCATTCTAACACCTGGATACGTTTATTTGTGATCCATTCCATTGTAGATTTTGCTTTATGTTTGGGATCATTGTCTTGTTGGAAGACAAATCTCCGTCCCAGTCTCAGGTCTTTTGCAGACTCCAACAGGTTTTCTTCAAGAATGGTCCTGTATTTGCCTCCATCCATCTTCCCATCAATTTTAACCATCTTCCCTGTCCCTGCTGAAGAAAAGCAGGCCCAAACCATGATGCTGCCACCACCATGTTTGACAGTGGGGATGGTGTGTTCAGGGTGATGAGCTGTGTTGCTTTTATGCCAAACATATCGTTTGGCATTGTGCCCATATAGTATGATTTTGGTTTCCTCTGAGCAGAGCCCCTTCTTCCACATGTTTGGTGTCTCCAGGTGGCTTGTGGCAAACTTTAAACAACACTTTCTATGGCAATCTTTGAGAAATGGCTTTCTTCTTGCCACTCTTCCATAAAGGCCAGATTTGTGCAGTGTACGACTGATTGTTGTCCTATGGACATTCTCCGACCTCAGCTGTAGATCTCTGCAGATCATCCAGAGGGATCATGGGCCTCTTGGCTGCATCTCTGATCAGTCTTCTCCTTGTGTGAGATGACAGTTTGGATGGACGGCCGGGTCTTGGTAGATTTGCAGTGGTATGATTCGCCTTCCATTTCAATATGATCGCTTGCACAGTGCTCCTTGGGATGTTTAAAGTTGTGGAAATCTTTTTGTAACCAAATCCGGCTTTAAACTTCTCCACAACAGTATCACGGACCTGCCTGTTGTGTTCCTTGGTCTTCATGATGCTATCTGTGCTTATAACAGAACATGAGACTATCACAGAGCAGGGGCATTTATACGGAGACTTGATCACACACAGGGGCTTATATTTATCATCATCAGTCATTTAGGACAACATCGGACCATTCAGAGATCATCAATCAACTTCTGGAGTGAGTTTGCTGCACTGAAGGTAAAGGGGATGAATAATATTGCACGCCCCAATTTCAGTTATTTATTTTTTTACAACAGTTTAACCTCTTCAGCCCCTGGGCATTTTGTGTTTTTCCGTTTTGTTTTTTTCCTCTTTCTTCCGAGAGCCGTAACTATTTTTATTATTCCGTGAATCTTGCCATACGAGGGCTTGTTTTTTGCGGGACCAGTTGTACTTTTAAATGAATCCATAAGTTTTACCATATAGTGTACTGGAAAACGGCAAAAAAATTCCAATTGAGGAAAAATTGCAAAAAAAGTGTGATCGCACAATAGTTTTTGGGATATTTTATTCACCGTGTTCACTATATGGTAATACTGATGTGTCATTGTGATGCCTGAGGTCAGTGCGAGTTTGTAGACACCAAACATGAATAGGTTTACTTGTATTTAAGGGGTTAAAACAAATTCACAAGCTTGTCCAAAAAAAGTGGCGCACGTTTTGCGCCATTTTCCAAAACCCATAGCGTTCTCATTTTTCGGGATCTGAGGCTTGGTGACAGCTTATTTTTTGCGTCTTGAGCTGACGTTTTTAATGATACCATTTTTGCGCAGATGCTACGTTTTGATCGTCTGTTATTGCATTTTGCGCAAAATTTGTGGCGACCAAAAAACGTAATTTTGGCGTTTGGAATTTTTTTGCCGCTACGCCGTTTACTGATCAGATTAATTGATTTTATATTTTGATAGATCGGGCATTTCTGAACGCAGCGATACCAAATGTGTGTATATTTTTTTATTTTTTTAACTTTTTAATTTTCAATGGGGTGAAAGGGGGGTGATTTGAACTTTTAGGTTTTTTTTATTTTTTTTTAATTTTTTAAAACTTTTTTTTAAACTTTTTTTTTATTTTACTAGTCCCCCTGTGGGGCTATAGCGATCAGCAATCAAATCGCTCTGCGCTATCTGCAGATCTCAGCTACAGAGCTGAGAACTGCAGATTTGGTGCTTTACTTTCAATGCCGGCTGTATTCCGGCATTGAGAGGAAGTGAGTCATGTTAGCTACAGGTGTCATCACATGACCCTCTGCTACCATGGCAACCACCGAAAGTCACGTGATCATGTCACGTGACGTCCGATGGGGGCAGGGTAAGTCACTGTCATGGCGGTGCGCATATACATCTCGCTCGCGGGTTAATGGTCGCGGGTGGAAGCGATTCCACCCGCGGCTAGCAGGCACACATGTCAGCTGTTCAAAACAGCTGATTTGTACGCGGATCGCCACGACCTGCCGATGGCAGGGGTCGGGGATTAACCTCACACGATACATGACGTACCCAGTACGTCATGGGTCGTTAAGGGGTTAAAATAAGCAATAAATATCGTTCCCCTTCACAATTGTGTCACTTGTTGTTGATTCTTCACCAGAACATTAACATTTTTATCTTCATGTTTGAAGCCTGAAATGTGGGAAAAGGTTGAAAAATTCAAGGGGGTGAATACTTTTCGCAATGCACTTTATATATGTCTTCCATTCTTGTATACAATATATGTCCCTCATTCTAGTCTATATGTCATCTAGTTTGGTATAATGTCCCCATCATGGTATAATGTCCCCATCATGGTATACTGCCCCGCATTCTGGTATAATGCGCCCTCTTTTTGTTGTAATGTCTCCCATCTAGGTATAATGTCTCTGTCATAGTATAAAGTCCTCAATCCTGATATAATGTCCTCCATCTTTGTATAATGTCCCCATCCCAGTATAACGTTCCCAATCTGGTAAAATGTCCTCCATCCTGGTATATACTATATGTCCCCCATCCTGGTATATATTGTATGTCAGCCATCCTGGTATATACTGTATGTCCGCCATCCTGGTATATGCTGTATGTCTCCTATTCTGGTATATACTGTATGTCCCCCATCCTGGTATATACTGTATGTCCCCCATCCTGGTATATACTGTATGTCCCCCATCCTGGTATATACTGTATGTCCACCATCCTGGTATAAACTGTATGTCCCACATCCTGGTATATACTGTATGTCCTCCATCCTGGTATATACTGTATGTCCCCCATCCTGGTATATACTGTATGTCCCACATCCTGGTATATACTGTATGTCCTCCATCCTGGTATAACATACTAGGATGGGGGAAATTAAACAAGGATGGGGACATTATACCTGGATTGTGGCCATTAAACCAGAATGGGGCACAATCTTCTTCAGTATGATATAATGTCCACCTTTCTGTAATAATGTCCTCATCCTGGTATATACTGTATGTCCCCCATCCTGGTATATACTGTATGTCCCCCATCCTGGTATATACTGTATGTCCCCCATCCTGGTATATACTGTATGTCCCCCATCCTGGTATATACTGTATGTCCCCATCCTGGTATATACTGTATGTCAGCCATCCTGGTATATACTGTATGTCAGCCATCCTGGTATATACTGTATGTCCCCCATCCTGGTATATACTGTATGTCCCCATCCTGGTATATACTGTATGTCCCCCATCCTGGTATTTACTGTATGTCCCCCATCCTGGTATATACTGTGTGTCCCCATCCTGGTATATACTGTATGTCCCCCATCCTGGTATATACTGTATGTTAGCTATCCTGGTAAATACTGTATGTACGCCATCCTGGTATATACTGTATGTCCCGCATCCTGGTATATACTGTATGTCCCCCATCCTGGTATATACTGTATGTCCCGCATCCTGGTATATACTGTATGTCCCCCATCCTGGTATATACTGTATGTCCTCCATCCTGGTATATACTGTATGTCCCCCATCCTGGTATATACTGTATGTCCCCCATCCTGGTATATACAGTATATCCCCCATCCTGGTATATACTGTATGTCCCCCATCCTGGTATATACTGTATGTCCCCCATCCTGGTATAACATACTAGGATGGGGAAATTATACAAGGATGGGGATTGTGGCCATTATACCAGGATGGGGCACAATATTCTTTATTATGATATAATGTCCGCCTTTCTGGAATAATGTCCCTCATCCTGGCATAATATCCTTAATCCAGGCATAATGTCCCTATCCTTGTATATCGTCCCCCATTTTGGTATAGTGTCCCCCATTCTCGTATAGTGTCTCGCATCCCGTTATATTGTTTTCCATTCAAGTATAAGTCTCCAGTTTCATCCTTGTGACACTGTTGTGAATTTTGTTAATTTCTCTAATTCTGAATCATCCTGCAACTTTTCCGTGAAACTTTTTCCCTCCATGTTATTAAAGCCAGAACATTGTCTATCATTTTCCGGTGATTTGGCACTCCAATATGGATCTCACGCCAGACTTTTGTCTTAAGTCTCTGTGATGTTTATCCATATCAGTGGAGATCGTCCTCCCACGCGACTTATTTTTGCTCTAATCAGCAGTTCTTGACTTATTACCAATTCAATTTGGAATGAATAATTAAAACACACCTGGTTTTCAAGAGATTAGAAGAGAGATACCAATTTTTTTTCTCCTAAATTTATGCCGTGATAAAATAATTGAAACTAACATACTTTTCATTACTGTTGAGTATTCTGCAGTAATTAGATTTCACCTCTAATGAGGGAAAATTAGTTAAATACATATAAAAATATTTTTTTTTAACTTTTTTTATATCTTCTACCTCCTCTGCCAGTGATAAACAGCACCTTTACTATAAACCTTTCATGGGGTGTAACGGGGTATGTAATGACGGAACGGGTGACTCTCAGGGTGAGCCGGATAACACATAGACAAAACCCCAAAAATGACACGGAAAAGCGAAAACGGAAACTTGGACACACAGCATTAAAACCACAAAGGAGAGTCAATATGTGTACTCGGGAACAACCTAAAAAGGGGGTGATGTAACGCACAACAGGTGAATGCTCACACCCCTCCGAAGTGCGATATGGATCACCATAAACAAGAAAATCATCAAGACAGGGAATCACTGGAGCTAAAGCTGAAGCTATCATCAGCACATACAGGAAGGAAGCCGGGCTTTAAATAGGGAGGACTACACGTGATGGTGTCTCCGCGGTGTTGGATGTTGATCTCCCTAAGGTCAACCATCCTTGCTTATGTAGTCTTCTAGTCGGCATTGCTCCCACTAGCCAGTTTCCTACTCCACACTGATGAGGGGCAAATACCCCGAAACAGCTGTCTGTGGATGGATACCATGTTTGGCATAGGTGGTCTCCTTGACTGAAGACTACCCTTCCCGTGGTTGTTCCTTCCCGGTGAAAGACCTAGCTAGTTACCTGCCAGCGTTGAGAAACATGTGATGGTGTCTCCGCAGGCTTTCTTGTTTTAAATAGGGAGGAGACAGCTGCAGGAGGCAACTAGCAACCTGAGCTCTTAGGTCCTGCTCACCAGTCTGCAGGAATTAACTCTTGCAGAGCTGAAGACCAGTGAACCTGAATCAGCTGATGCCCAGCTCATTCTGAACAATACAGAAGCCAGGCTCTGTGGTGTGAACAGAGTTCAACAACACTATGCCCGCAGGTGTGTACAAAGCCGAACATTGCATGACAAAACCTAGGCGCAGATAGGTAAAGATGGTTGACCTTAGGGAGATCAACATCCAACACCACGGAGACACCATCACGTGTTTCTCAACGCAGTGACACTAGAACAAGGCCCCCTAGGAAAATATGCAAAACAAGAATGCCGCGGAGACACCATCACATGTTTCTCAACACTGGCAGGAAACTAACCAGGTCTTTCACCGAGAAGGAACAGCCACGGGAAGGGCAGTCTCCAGTCAAGGAAACCGCCTATACCAAAACATGGTATCCATCCACAGACAGCTGTTTCGGGGTATTTGCCCCTCATCAGTGTGGAGTAGGAAACTGGCTAGTGGGAGCAATGCCTAGTAGAAGACTACATAGGTAAGGATGGTTGACCTTGGGGAGATCAACATCCAAAACCACAGAGACACCATCATGTGTTTCTCAATGCAGTGACACTAGAACAAGGCCCCTTAGGAAAATATGCAAAACAAGAATGCCGCGGAGACACCATCACATGATTCTCAACGCTGGCAGGAAACTAGTCAGGTCTTTCACCGGGAAGGAACAGCCACAGGAAGGGCAGTCTCCAGTCAAGGAAACCGCCTATACCAAAACTTAGGGGCAGATAGCAATAGATCCCACCGATGAGATTACAAGAGAGAAACAGTTAACTTGCTTCTCCCTGTTACAGCACAGTGACCTCTTAACAATATCGGTAGTGCGCGTCACACATACTTACCTTCCTAGTGATGTCACTGTGGCCGGCGAACAACCTCTTTTCCAAGGGGGGGGGCGGTTCGTGCGGTCTTACAGCGACATCACACGGCAGGCGTCCAATAGAAACGGAGGGTCAGAGAGCAGCTGCATGACAGACAAGCCCACCTCGTTGCCGGAGGACGCAGGTACGGGGCTGTTCGTCATTCCTGGGGTGTCACATTTAGCTATTTGTGCTTCCTCAGGAATGACGAACAACCTGCGTCCAGCACCAGCAACGATATTTGGAAAATGAACGACGTGTCAACAATCAACGATTTTGTGAGTATTTGGGATCATTAGCGGTCGCTCATAAGTATCACACGCAACGACGTCGCTAACGAGGCCTGATGTGTGTGACGAATTCCGTGACCCCAACAACATCTCGTTAGCGATGTCGCTGCGTGTAAAGCAGCGTTTAGATTTCAAAATTATGGTTATCTGCCCTTTACTCTTGATTGAATCCATATTTTGGAGGCAATTTATAACAAATTCAGCTTGCTATCAGTCTATTAGATTAACTCTTGTTACTTGGCTAATATTCAACCTTCTAACATAGGCTTTGTTGTTGCAATTCCGACAATATAAGTGGTCACATAATCATAAGTAGAGGAAAAGGAAAAATATAAAAAGAGGAAAGATTATAAACAATGATTCTGCTTCTGTATATATA